>NW_028261381.1:139334722-139362222 GCF_051295495.1 Thamnophis sirtalis | reverse complement strand
GAAAACAAGGTAGTTATGCAGGCAGAGTTCATGTAAAACAGATTATAAATATAATATAAAATATAAAAAGAATGTATATGGATCCATTCTGTAAAGCAATGTCACCAGGGAAGACTGAAGACATACCTTCCCAGTGAAACAAACTCTCAAAATTCAGACAGCTCCGACCCTCTATCGTTTATGCAAGTTTAATTATTTTGGAGATTTGAGGGGACAGTTATACATACTAGTTATTGTTTTTCTTTTTGCATTGTGTTGATAAGTTTTTATACATTGTTAGCTATTCAGAGTCACTATGCTTATTTATTAACAAATGAATACTTATATTGATGTTTATTACTTTCCAAATAATAGAATATAAGTTTTTGGAAAACTTATTTTGAAAGTTTATATATCTACCCATCTTAAAGCAACATCTCTGGGTAACCATATAAATAATTCAAAGAAACAAATATGCTGGCTTTGGCCACGTCATTAACATATATAGTGTGATTTCCCAGTTTAAAATTAAGCTGATAAAATCAAATCTCTAACAGCTTGGCAGTTCTGAGGTTTCATGGTGTAGACTGAATTTACTTTGTTTCAGAATGACCACAGTAAAGTCAATGCATCTGATGTCAAGAAATCCAAGTTCAGATTTTAAAACAGACCAATGATTATCTCTCAGCATAATCTTACATTTTTAATGTGGATTTTTGTTGGATATGTGTGTACCATCATCAACCTCCTAGAAGAAAGAAAAACTGAATATGAATGAAATGTTTTATTATTGCTAATACCCTTCTTTCTATCCAAAGACAGGAACACTAATAGATACCAAATCACCAATTCCAATTAGTGCCAGCACTGTGTACAAAGAACAAAACACTTTGAAAAAATGAAGCATAAGCCATTTATACATGGAAATGAGGGGGGAAATGCTCAGCACGCTAAGTTAAGAGAAAAAAATTCAAAGTAAACTTTCCCAAGTTTCCCTATAATGTTGGTTAGAAACACTGCTTTAAAAGCAACAGTGAGCCAAGTTAACAGATTCAAAGTGGAAAAAAATATTCATCCACACATACATTAAGAATATAGATTTCATCATATAAAGAATGAAATTTCATCATTTTGGATCTAAGTTGGGTAGCATTGAGAGTGTAACTGGAAGTTTGTCAGGAGCATTTTGATAATGCTAGCTACCACTTTCACTTAGGTGCACAGTATTTGGAAATACATATTCTCACTTAATGATTGAGTATGAAATACAGAATTAAGCAAGCATTTATTTCAATCATCAAAGGGTTAAGCTTGAATTATGTTATATTTACTCCGTCCTTAGTGGGGACTCGGTGTAGAGTAAGATTATTTTTCTTACCCTCAATCCAAAAACATCAAGAAAAATATTGTCAGCCTGGTGCCTTGCTGGGTTCCTGCCATCAAAGGGGAAATGAGGCATTTGGGGCAATCCACACCTGTTCATCTAATGGTGGGAAATGGGGAGGGAGACCAGATCACTAATCCAACTTATACCATGATCTTCAAGGCCGTTTGCCCTGAAAATGGAATGTTCATTCATTTCATTCATTTCTTAAATTTATAGGCCGCCCAATCCCGGAGGACTCCGGGCGGCTAACGTTACCAGTTTCACACCTCAGAGTTTCTTAAAATCTCATACTGGCATCACATTGGCTGACCAGAAGACTGGCCATGTGGGGAGGGATTGGGAGTTTGAAAGAATTGCTTTGTATTTTGCGTGGGATCATCTGACTTTACTGCAACCAGTTTCTTTCAGTAAAACTTCCTTTGCTTCAGCTAAATGGAGTCACGAGTCTTATGTTCCTGAGAGAGCAGCCTGGGGCAGGTCAGACAGAAATATTCTTTAACCTTGATGGTCTAATTTTTTGCAAGATTCAGCAAAGCATTCCAAGAACCAGATAAGGTAGACTTCTCCTTAGCAAACTTCAGTTGGATGCAACCATCAGAAACAGGACAAGTGATTAGCCGATTTAGGCTGATCATAAAATCTTCGTGGGATGAAATTTAGATGCAAATTTCTATGGGAGGGTGTATTTTCTAGCTTTGAAAGAGTCCCCCTCCCTTATTATATTCATGTATTTTGGAATATTTTTAGATTACTGTCTCATGTTATACTTTATCATTTTTCTCATACTTAAAATGAAGTCTTCAATACTCATATTGGTGTATTCAAACCCAAAAGAACTTGAGACTTGAGTTATGGACAGAGCAATTTGTGTCAGTAACTGATTTTCTTAAAAAATTCAGAAACTATGCAGGTGCCAAAGAAATGAAAGAAAAATTCATACTGTGATACATTCGATTTCAGAATTGTAGCTTTGACCTTTGGAATGCCAAGGCATTTCTTTTCTTCATCTTGTCAGTAACTCAACACTATTTATGCTTGTGCACTTGATAATGCACACACACACACACATATTCTGAACTGCATGATGGTTGATATCTTGTTATGACATCCATCCTTACATGTATCAAGAAGAGATATATTTTACCAATGAAATAGCTGTGAGTTCTTCTGCCTTTCTTCATACATGAGATGTCACAACATAGATCAGTTGTCACAGAATATGCAATACATATTTACAAAGTCTTTGTTCTGGAAAAAAATGAAGTTTGAGGTAGCACATAAGTTCACTTGAAATATGCACCTGAATAAACAGCTGTTTTAAATGAAAATGTTTGTTACTCATTATAATGAACAATCTGTTTCTTCATGATGGAAGAAAAAAGATGCTTTGTTGTACCAGGCTGGACTCTCTATCCATTGTTGTTGGCAATGCTTTTCTTCTCTTTCACATATCCCTGATTATCTTTCTTTCTTTTTTGAAACTGAAATTGCCATAAAATGCCATGCCTTGTGGGATATGATCCATACCCTGTTTTATGGCCCTCTGGTGGACAAGTCCAACATTACTATATGTGGTATCCAACTTTCAAAGAGGTTGGTGAGAGATGGGAAATTGTGGTCCTAAAGAAGAAACTGGAGAAGAGAAAATCAGGAAATCAAGAATTAAAAAAGAACAAAAACAGAAGTTAACTGGGTGCTTTTCTTATTTAGGATTGTAATAATGCAGTTTTACTACAATTGTAATATTGTAGTGCAGATATTTAATTATTCTTCTTCAGGTGAAAGTCCCAGAATGATTTCACTTGAAACTCTGAAGGAAGTCAATTGAAAATCTTCCTCTACAACTATGGTAGTATCAATTATTATGTCGGGTTGAAGGCACTTCTCTACTTCAGTATTATGCGTACTGCAGATGTGTGCCAAGTGTTTATTTGTAAGTGACTATACTAAAGTATAAGGGTCAGCTCAGATATTAGAAATGTGATTTGTGAACTGAGTGAGATAATGGCATTCAAGAGGGGGAATTCCAGAAAGTGGAAAAAGTGTCAAGGTAGAACCTGACCAGTTGACATAACAGTATCCTACTCTGGTAAAGTCTACTTTCAGTTTAACTCCCACAATGACTTTCTATACAACCAGGTTACTTTCTACTGCCTCCGCCCATCTATGTTGATTGGTTGGGTAATTAGAGACAAAGACACCTTTCAACAAAGCACAGAGTTTTGTTTCATTTTTATTTCATAAGAATGCCTCTATAATCCATGCAATGCCTAAATACATTATTGGAGGAGAGGGGGAACTATAGCTGTGAGACTACCACTTTTTTAACATAGCATGCTAACTTCACACTTATTTTTCTTAAGTACCTAATCTTTAAAAGTAAGAAAATCAGATAGAACAATGTGTCTGGTGGATACCAGGGTAGATGTTCCCAAGAACATTCATTAATATCACATTGGAGACCTAAGAGTTAAAAAAGGGGGGAAATGAGCATGCAGTAATTGCTTCCCTTAAAATTGGGGGGGGGAGCCGCAGTGTAAAGGGTACTGCCTATAGACAGCAAGGCTCTCAAACTCATGTTACTAATTGTTTTGAAACATCACTCATAATCTTGAAACAGTTCTTACCTGGGCAGCTGTTTTATCTGTGATACCATCTTTCAACAAAATACAAATTTCAGATCTAAAGCATCTGTCTTTTTTCATTTACATGTCAAAACATAATTGGCCATGGTTTGGGTTTGCTGCCTTTATTACTTTTAATAGCTGTACAGCTACTGATTGCCCAAGCTGATGGTTAATTTAATTTCTGTCAATACAATATTGGGACTGTCTGCATATTCAGACCATGATTAACTGCTGCAGAGTCCATAACAGTAGTGTTATTATTACTGCATTTAACTACCTCTCGGGAGAAGACAAATTAAATTATGTTGAAAATGCTGTTGATTATCATTACAGACTTATTTGTAGAGCACAATTACTGATCTGTTGTAAAATAAATCAAATTTTTTATCATCTTGGTGTAAATTAAATGTAATGTGGGTGAGTAGAAAGTGGTTATCAAAAGGGTTCAGGCAGTTTGGTATAAGTTAACCGAGCACTGAATTAAAATAATAATCACTGATGAACACAATATTATATTTTAATAACAATCTCCTTCACAACCCCAAGCGTGCCACATACATTATGTGATTTCAACAATAAGAAAGCAAAGTTAGGATGCTTTACATTCTGTTGACTTAAACAAAAGGTTGAGGCCTTCAAATAAATTACTGGATACTGCTATTGGACACAAGTTTAAATTGTAGTTCAAGGAGCTAATTTAAGAGGCAGCTTTAAAAATACAATTACATTAATAGATTACATGTGGCAGTCTTTTAGTGTTTCCTTTTTGTCTATGATATACCTACTCCTGCCAAAAAGCATTATTATCAACTAGTAGTCTTGTGTTTGCTTCTTCAGCAGCTACAAAAAGAATAAAATATTTACTCGTCTCTACTAGTGTAAAGATGAATAAAAAATCAAAGTTAACCGGCAAAGCAAATGGATTTGTATTGACATACCTTACAAAGTTTTTAACTGACTGGTTTTATACATCCACAAAAGTCAAATGGTAGATTCCACGGTGAGATAGTAGCAAGTGGATATTATTTTCATGCCAAAAAGGTAGAAATTATCCCTCTAAGGACAAGATAACTCCAAAGGAAAAGCATCAAACTCTCCCTTGTTCTATTGGATTTTTATTTGCAAAATGGGATGAAAGACATTTTTTTGCATATTCATCTTAACAGAAATGTATCAAAATTATATTTATTAATTTACATGTGTATTTTCTGACTCTATACAAGAATACATCAAAATGTGCAATTGTCCAACTTTGTGATGTACTTTGTGATACATAGATAATTTGCTATTTTATATAGAGATGGTATATATCCTACACAGACATATTGTACATTCATGTGTGTACTACACATAGATATAAACACATATAGGTACATAATACTATGCAATGTACTACACTAAGGAGATGAATGCTCTCTCTGTCTCTCTCTCTGTCTCTCTCTTTGTCTCTCTCTCTCTCTCTTTCTCTCTCTCTCTCACACACACACTATACATACACAAACAAGCAGAAATATCCATGAATCCTTGGATATATACAAACACATATGTGTACACATATTTGTTCGCATACTATTTCCCATTAAACTTTTTAGAAATTATTGTGCAGTTTTAGTGTTACAAATCACCAAAAGAAGCTATTCCTGCCCATGGTTTATGCTTTTTCAGACATGTCAAGAGGCTGCCTACCATCCTCTCAAGCGGCCTGAAGCCTATCATTGCAATTTGAATATGTTTGACAATTGTGTAACAATGTTCCACAATGTGTCCTCTCCAGCCCTTTGAAAACTTGCACCAGATTAATTTAGCATTCTTTCACAAATTGGAAGTGACACGTCATTCTTATTAGAGAACTAAGAAGTAAGGAAATATTTCATTCAGCTAAAACAAATGTAATTTCCCTCCCATCCTCACAACCTCAGAACAAGTTGTCATAAGCTATTTTCTTTGTGAGTATCTAAATCACTCTATGTATAGACACACATTCTTACATCTACCTATTTCTAGGGATACACATATATGCCCCTAATATCAGTAAAACAGCAAAATTTGAAGATGGTTCAAAGAGGCTGTATCCTGTCAGACAGGTGTACAGAAGAAATACACTTCTGAATGGTCCATTGGGAAACTGTAGCATGCTTTTAGACAATGGGTTTCTACATGTTCTTCTAGTTGCATGACAGGGCCACACTCCCCACAAAAAGACTGATGCAGCAAAGACAGACTAACAAGGGGTGGGCTGCTGAGGCTTCACAGGGTTTTGAGAGAACCTCTAGCTAAGATTCTGTGCAGTTTGGAGAACCTACAAATCCCACTCCTGGCCCCTCCCACACCACCTTTCCCAGGAGTCCCCACGTGGCCCATTTTGAATGCAGGTAAGTGCAGCAATGAACAGAGGCTCAGGGTGGGCAAAAAATGGGCCTACTAGAAGTTTGGGAGGGCTGGAAAAGGGCCTCTTTCCAGTCTCCAGAGGGCCTCCAGAGCTTGGGGAGGACATTTTTGCCCTCCCAGAGGCTTAAGGGAAACCCCCAGAGCCTGAGGAGACCAAAAACTCCCTTTCCCTGCCGTGGTGCAGAAGGCCGATTAGGTCATGCCCACCCAGCAACTTGTCAGAGAACTCCTTGCTAAAATTTTTGAAGCTCGCCCCTGAAACGAACAGTTCATATCAGTAAAATGCAACTAATAAAATATACTTAATAATTTTTCCCTCCAGTCACATTTAATATGAGAACTCTGCATTAATTTTTGGAGTGGCTTTGGGAAGAATAATATGTTATGCTCCTAATCCCAAGGATCCCAGGGGCTCGCATGATTGGGATGCTAGGTTGATGATTTGCAGGCTCACATTTGAGACCGGTTGCTGTCTCATGACAGGGTGAGCTCCCATCATTCGCTTCAACTCCTGCCAACTCAGCAGTTCAAAAGCAAGTGATCGCAAGTAAATAGATGTTTACCACTTTGGTGGGAGGTTTAACAGGGACATGAAAGAAGCTCCCAATTGGGTGTTCCCTGGCAACAGTGATGTCACCGTCTGATCCTTTCAACCTGGAAGCACTTTGGTGCTCCTGACATGGTAGTAGTAGTAGTAGTATCCCAAGGTAATGTGTATCTTCTTTAGGCCACTGGACCTGGAGAAGAGAGAAGCCATGTTTTGAAGCATTTACTTTAGGCTTAACTATAAGGCAAGGTATCTGCAGGGGATAAATATAAGGCAAGGGTGTCTGGCTGGGGAATTCTGAAAATTGAAATCCACATATCTCAGAGTTGCCAAGTTGAAAAACACTGTTGTAAAGTATTTCCAGCTGACTCTCTCTCCTGACTTTTGCAGGCGCCATAGAAAGTGAAGAGGAGGCAGCAAAGCCACACTATCTGCCACAAGTTTCTTTTAGAATCTTCTGCCACTTGTAAAAGTAAGATTTTCTAACTGCTAGAGGAGACTAAAAACACCCTGCAAGGTGCTGCAAAGCACCTCATAGAAGCAGATTGTATTTCCTCTTCACCTCTACAAGGAGAAACATTTTGTTTTGCAAAGTGAAGCATCTCATAGAAGCCAGCTGCCTCCTGCAGCCTTGCTGTTTTATGTGTTGAATCCACAAGTGGTATCTTTACTCTTATGTTGAAATGGTGCTATCCTCTCTACTGCCTCCAGTTTATTGAATCACACTTCTCAGGTCCATGGAAGCAAGTCATTCTCTCTCAGGTTTTCCCTTATCAATGAAAAAGGTCAGAAAAAGTGAAATAAGCAAAACAATTGAATGCCTTTCTCATCCTACTTCCATTAGGATCTCCTTCTAGATCCTTTCTATTAGGAAGAAATGTAACAAGCATTCACACCAACCAGATTTATTTTAAAAATACCTCCCAACATTGCCATGGCAATGGGTCCCAATAAGATCAATAAGATAATAGACTACAGTAATCTATATTGGAAACTCTTGAAGATTACTGTGGGCTAATGCCAGTAGATCCAAGTTTCCTTGGGGAATTGCTAGAATAGCAATAGCAATAGCAGTGGACTTATATACCGCTTCATAGGGCTTTCAGCCCTCTCTAAGCGGTTTACAGAGAGTCAGCATATTGCCCCCAACAATCTGGGTCCTCATTTTACCCACCTCGGAAGGATGGAAGGCTGAGTCAACCCTGAGCCGGTGAGATTTGAACCGCTGAACTGCTGATCTAGCAGTAGCCTGCAGTGCTGCATTTAACCACTGCACCACCTTGGCTCTTAGAATGTCATTTCTTCCATCTGTGAATGTCATCACAATTTCCGTATTTCTCTCTCTTTCCCTCTCCCCCTCTCATTCAATGTCCTCTTCAGTTTGCAATAGATATTTCCACCACCACCACACCTTTCTTTTTCTTCTTGTGTGACACTTCCAAGTATATATAACCAGCCACACATAAACCCTACAACTAGTCTAATAATATGTGAAAACTTTTATATCACTCACTCCAAAACCAAATATATTTCAGTTCAGGCAGTCCATTAATTCCAATAATTCTTTAAAGGCTAATATTTGAGAGTTGTGCATTTAGAGAACAATGTGCAACAATTAGCTTCATATCAAAACAGAGTAACAACGAACAGTCTCCCATGTCCTTCCAAATAGCAAATTATTTATTTCATACTTTAATCCCCCAAATATCCTTTAATAATCAGGGCCCTGAACAAGAAAATATAACACACAGGAGATACAAAACTGATCTTGGCATCAAAAGACTGGTTCCTAGTTAGTCAACGCACCCACAAAATTTAATTTCGCAACAAGCAAGCAAAGAAAAACAAACCTACAGTAGGGCAGCACACAAGAGATCATTAGTAAGAAGATGAAGACAGACTTTAAGTCACTACAGAGCATCCTTTTTTGCAGAAAATTAATTTGGTGACTCCGTTGCCAAGAGATGTTTGGAGACTGGCCAAGAGACTTATGGCAATAAATCAACAGGAAATAACATAAACAGAAATAACTGATATTGTCGGAAAGATAGAGCCTTGATGTTTGGATGTGTGTGTGTGTGTGTGTGTCCACACATTGGTTAAATCTCTCTCTCTCTCTCTCTCTCTCTCACACACACACACACACACACACACAATTTTTAGATATAACCATGGGACATTTTTACAAAGAAGTTATTGAACTAAAAATAAAACACCAATTCTACTGAAAGCTAAAACCATGTTTAGAAGAGATGCATTCTATAATTCTTTTTCAATTTACAAATATTACAAAGGATTGCAAACACCAGCTCCATTTTTGTAGCCATCAGCCATTCATTTAAAGAGAGAATCCAGAACATAAGTGTTCCTACAATGGAAATCAAAACTGAGGTTGCATTTCTCAACAAAGAAGATATCTATAACAAAATATTACAGTCTTTTGGGTAAAATGAGGTAAAGTAAGTTGATCAATATATAAGTAAGTAAAAAAGATTTGAAATTGAATTGAGAGAAAATATTTTTGAAAAGAGAATAAAAATAGTTCTTTAAATTTAGATGACTTTTTGGCTCTTTCCCTACATTATCCAAATTTACTATTATAGGTACCATATTTTTCAGAGTATAAGACGCACCTTTTTCCCTTGAAAATTTGGATGCTTCTTATATACTGAATACAACATTTTTGCCTCCTGAAACCCTGTCCCTTCATCAAAATGGCTGTGCATAACTTGTAGGAGGCTTTCAGAGTGCTCCTGGGGGCTGGGGAGGGTAGAAATGAGCAAAAAAAGGCTGCTTTTTTCTCAAATTTGCCCCCCCCCAGCCCGCAGGGATACTCTACAAGCCTCCTTAGGGCTATTCATGCCCTTTTGTTAAAAAAAAAAAAAAGGGACGGGTCATTTTGGGGAAAACCAGTCTTTTTGGAAGGTTTGCAGAGTGCAAGAACTTTTTTAAAAAAATTGCCTCTTTAAAATCTTGGTGCGTCTTATACTCTGAAAAATACAGTAGCTTCTCAACTTGCGACTAGCAAGAAAAAAAAATTCTTCTGTGGGGGAGTCACAACTAAGATGTGTTTATAGAGTTTTACAGAGGATTCATATTGATCGGGAAATAGCCAGATAATTTTTACATCTGAAGATGGGTGAAGGGACCTACCAAATCATCATTTTTTTTCCAAGGAGGCATACACCCAAATATAGGTAACACAAACCATCATTACAAAAGCAGAGTATTGCATTTAACTATTCTGTACCTCATTTAGCAACTGCAGTTGAAACTGGTAATTTGGTAGTTGAGTAAAAGCAGTTGTTAAGTGGGGAAAAATTGACTGTGACTGTGCTTATGGTTTTACTTCAGCATCAGAAGAATACAATCCAAAATACTCAGACAAAGGCAGACAATGTTTCTGGAACTCCACTCACAAGGAAGCTGAGTAAAAAATAAAATCTTATAGTGCCACCCACCCCCCACTGCTCCATCCATTGAATTGCTGACCCTGGCTCTGGGATAATTACAAAATGATAATTAATATTTGGAATAACATTCATTGGAGAGGAAGGGATTACAAGATAGTAAGCAGGTACACAATGGGAAATACAAATTGAAAGGAATGTGCTAGTGCCAGCTGTTTGGCTAGTGCTCTCCAGGCAAGCTGCTAAGGAGGCAATACCCCCCACCCCTTAGTGTGAAACTCACTAAAGTCTTATCAGTTACAGGCAGCAGCTGCTAGCTGGATGGAGGTTCTAATCAACTAATTAAGATGCTGATCTTATAGTATAGTCTTTATTATCATTGTATATCATGTATACTATGAAATCGGTTAACTTATGGTTAGCATCTTTAAAGTTTGAATTTTAAGCATCTTTTAAGTTTGAGTTTTGCTGTGGAGAAAAGCAGCTCAGAAAGAAATGGCTGCTTTAGGCAATCTCTCTACTCTGCATGGGGAAGGAAAGGGGAAGAACAGATCAAGCACCAGATAATGCTTACTACAATGCTTAGTACATACAATATAAGCCAGTGATGGTGAACCTTTTTTGGCTCACCTGCCAAAAGCGGAGGGAGAGCAGGGGGATCATGCGTGGGCGTGCCACACCCGTAATGCAATGCACAACCCCAGTGCTCATGTGTGCATGACCAGCGCTCCCCCCCCCATTTTTGCAAGCTTTTTTTCACCCTCCCCAGGCTTCAGAGGCTTTATAGGAGTCTGGGAAAGGTGAAAACACCCCCTGCCCGAAATTCTGGTTTGCTCATAGGGCTGTTTTTTGTCCTCCTCAGCCTTCAGGGAAGCTTCGGGAAGGCCCCAGAACGCTCTGGAGGGCTAAAACTGGCCCTATGAGAAAACCGGAAGTCTGTTCCTGAACTTCTGGTTTGCCCATAGGGGTGGTTTTTTGTGGGGTGGGGGAGGCTGTTTTCACCCTCCCCAGGCTCCTATAAAGCTTCTGGAGCATGGAAAGGATAAAAAATGGCCTCAAAAAAAAGGATGAGGTCAGCTGACAGGGCAACACCTTGCGTGCCTTGACTTCTGGGCTCCGCATGCCACCTGTGGCACGTGTGCCATAGGTTCACCATCCCGGGTATAAGCATTGGTGTCAAAATTACATTCGTTACCATTGTAACTGTGAATGCTCACTATCGGAGTCAGTAAATGTGGACTACCTTTAAAGAATAACAGTCTGTCATAATGATGTCTCCAATTATAATACTGCACTTATGACAGTCACCAGACAAAGAGTTTTAAATGCAGAAGTTTGTTCATTAGATCAGAATACATAGCCCATCTTCATCTCATGCCAGAAGGATTGAACAACTCTCCACTAATTACAAGGTCTTTTAGGCCAATTTTATATTTCTTTATCTTTTATTGCAATTATGTTATAAATTAGAACTTGGTTAACTTGTATGACAACATACAAAATTTGTCACAATTGAATCATTCACAAAAACTCACTACAACCTGTAAACTTTATGTTATGTCCCATTATTGAGTAGAATTTATAATGGAACTTTTTTTAACTTGAGATAACATAGGACACCATTTTATGTACTCATTTCTTTTTTAATTTTTTTCTTTTTCTTTTTTATTATTACACACACACATGTACAGTACATGATACACATATACATGTACATGAAGAAAACAATTGCTTGCAGAGTTCTTTCTTTTTAATTATTGGATTTTTTTTTCTTTTTTCTTACTTGATATACATCACCTAAAGTGATGGGTTACTAAATCAAGCTATACGAAACTTATAAACATTTATTGTACTATTACTAATATATATTAATATTTGTAATTTCTTATGATTATATAATGCAGATCAATCACAGAAATAAATACATTGAATGATTAATATGATTGATAAACAATATCCTTTTTTAAAGTTTTTTTTTTAAAGAGTTGTATGTTTCTTCTCTAACACTCCAAGAAACCAAGAAACTAATTTCTGGTCATTAGAGTCGGAGAGAACTCTGGGAACACCAAAAAGAGGTGTTTTAGATTGTTTTCTTTTTCATTTCTTTGAAAGTTGAAACATTCTGTGTGTGAGAGTTCTTGAGAGCAGGATTCTAACCCAAACAAATATTGATAAAGTGGGTTTTATAATTATAAGAAAAAGATGTTTTATTTTGAAGAAACACATTGCAGAGATAGGCAAAACCTAGCACCTAGCTAATTATATTCTTCCAGGGAGACAGTCCAGAAGGATGCACTCTGAGTCTTTGTCCTTGTGAAGAAAGCAAGAAATAAATGATCTCGGGTTAGCACATTCTTAGACAAAGAGCAGGCAAGGTAATAAACAAAGATCAAATTTAGTATCTATACCCTCACTGCTCAGTCATGAGAGGCTGAAAAATAAAAGCCATTAGATTTGTACTTCTGTTCAAACTTTCTCAAGAAACTTAGATCATTCCCTAAAAACATATCAATAGTTCTTCTGAATTAGGCCAAGGCTCCTTTTGTTTCTAACAGTAACTTATCATGTGTCCCTGGGATATTTTCAAGCACATGAAGACGATAGCAATAGCATTTAGACTTATACACTGCTTTACAGTGCTTTTACAGCCCTCTCTAAGCACCTTTACAGAGTCAGTCCCCAACAATCTGGGTCCTCATTTTACTCACCTCGGAAGGATGGAAGGCTGAGTCAACCTTGAGCCTGGTGAAATTTGAACTGCCAAACTGCAGTTAGCAGTCAGCTGAAGTAGCCTGCAGTACTGCACTCTAATCACTGTGCCATCTCAGCTTTAAAGACAAGCCTCTCTCCTGCCATTATTATTCTGCAATTGGTATTGGAAACAGTCTTCAACACCTATGGCCCCTTGACAAACCCAGTCAAGACTACATGACTTCATTGGTTTCTCTTTTAAATCAGGGTTAGTATTCATTACCGCATCCTTTGGCAATAAATTCCACAGCCAAATAATGCACTGTGTAAAAAAACATATTGCTTTTGTTTCTTCTAAATATTCTTCTAATCAATTTTGTTGAGCTATCTATCTTGACTTCTGACTATCTATAGACAACTCAGGCACCTACCATTTAATACAGGGGTGTCAAACTCACTTCATCATGGCAGCATCACATGACATATCGGGACTCTTTTCCCCTTTGTGACACATCCAGCCCGCAGGTCGTGAGTTTGACAGCTTTGATTTAATACATCAAGATAGGGATTTATTTTACAGTTACACCTGAATACATCTTCTTTATAAATCTGTATGGGAAACCAAATCCATGAAGAAAGTTTTCCAATACCAATTGCAGAAGAATAATGGCAGAACAATATGACATTGTTTGCTCACATAAAAGTAGCCTGTCCCTTTAATAGTCATCAACTTTGTAGTTTTCTAAAACAGCAATAACATTTTTTGGACCAGCTGTTTCCCAGAGAATTGACTTCCCCATTCTCAGTTGGACTTATCACTCAGATTGTGCAGCCAGAAAGTTATTTAGTTATATGCATTATGTTCGGAGTGAACTGAGTGCATGTAATTTATGACTGTTGCACTTTAATGCATATTTAATAAAGCTGCCGACATTTATACTCCAAATCAACTGTGTCAATTTTGTTTGCTTTGGAAGCTTGGAGAAGTCCCATGGCAATGCTGACATTCCTAGAGATTTAAATTGTAAGACATTTCATTTGAGAGGAGAGACCTTTTAATATACTTGTAGTGTGATATGGCTAGGTGCAATTGGCAAGCGTTGATGAACACCTACAGAAAATGAAAGAGGAAAGATGATTTTCTCCCCCTTCTCATCCCACACGACAGAACTTGCCCTTGTTTTCAGACAAAGAATTTTTCACTGATGCAATTTCATTTTTAGAGTTAAAAACATCCTCCCTTTTTAAAGTTTTGTTTGCATAAAACATACACATTTATTATTTTGTGGGAATCATTTGATCATTTGTTTGTAATTATTTGTTGTTTTATTCAAATAAAAATATTGATGATTTCTATATTAAAAAGAAGAACTTTGGGAAATGTACAGTGGGACCTTGGGTGCTGACCGTAATCCATTCCAGGACTTCAGTCGGCATCTGATTTGGTCGTGACCAGAAGCAAGACTGACTGTGTATAAGCACACACACAAAAAATGGCACGGGAGGGGAAATCACCGCAGCTGTGTTTATTCGGCACTTGAGGATGTGTTCGTGACCCGAGTGAAACATTTAGCAGATTTTTTTGTTGCCACCTGAATTTTTTGGGTGGTCCCATTCAGGACATGAGGTCCCACTGTATATGGTACCCATCCCATTTTACATGAAGCTTCTGATTTGGTTTCTGTATTGAGGCGGGCATTAAAACTGGAGTTTTCAAGCAAAGCCATGAAACAAAATAGTATAAATTTTATTCAATAAAGTATCTATGTTGTTTATTTCCTTTAAATTAATAAAAGGTTTTTCTATATATGCATGAGCAAAAACCTCCAATATCTAAGTACATTGGCCAATTCAGGTGGATGCAAGACGGCTCTGGGAGGTAGAATGCTAACCTCTATGCACCCCATTGAGGCAGGTCATAACCAATCCACCCTGACCTACTTCCAGCCCAAAGCCAAGATGTTCTTCATTACAAAACACTGATAGCCATGAAGAAAAAGCAGAGACAGGGATCATTCAGAATATTGCGCTACTGTATATTCCCTATGTTCATAATGCCGCAGACAAGGAAACTTCTGATTCAAATATTCTCCAACCAATAAACTCATATATGACTCTGATACTATTTCCTCTACAATATGGGGATAACAATATTGACCTGTTGTATGGTACAATACAAACATATTAGAGGTGGGTTGGTCCTACTTCAGCCCACATCAGGCAAACTGGTAGTGGCAATGGCGGGAGGCACCACCCACCCACCCGGACACTTCTGCGCATGTGCCGAAGCTTCTGCATTTGCACAGAAGCGGCTCATGAGCACATGAGTGTGCACAAATACATGAGCAAACGAGTAGTAAAAAAAAAATGTAACCCACCACTGAAACATATGCAGAATATTATATGAAATAAATGCTGTTAATGCTGCATAAAGTAAACATTGTTATTCCAATCTGAAATATGCCATTACGGGAAGGATAACCATTGGTATCCAACAATATTGACAGTACTACGAGAATAAACAAAGTTGCATTTTCCCAGCCATTTCTCTGTATAATGGGATGGATACCATATACAGTGGGACCTCATGTCCTGAATGGGACCACACGAAAAATTCGGGTGCCAACTGAAAAATCTGCTAAATGTTTCACTCGGGTCACGAACACATCCTCAAGTGCCGAATAAACACAGCTGCGGCGATTTCCCCTTCCATTCCATTTTTTGGTGTGTGTGTGCATGCACAGTCAGTCTTGCTTCTGGTCACGACCAAATCAGGTGCCGACTGAAGTACTGGAACGGATTACGGTCAGCACCCAAGGCAGTTTCAAATCAAAAACAAGGGTACTGAATAAACAGTTTTAGATAGACATACTTAGATCTAAAGCTTTTTTAAAAATAAATAAAAAATAAACACAAACAAAAGTGCTACTTGAGCAAACACCTAATTTAGAATGAACCTTATAGAAATAATTCTGGGTTTTGTCTAACCAACTATTAACTATATTTGTGGTGACTTTGAAAAGGCTTACCACATAGGTATTTACTGAGCTGAATGAATAAGTGTGCCCAATGCATGACCTAACCCATCAATCAAGATCCTATAAATCTAGCCCAGGACAGAGAATTTTTAGTAACAGCAATCAGATATTTGGAAAAGGAAACTGTTTTTGAGACTTAACTGTCATCCTTCCTTCTGCCTGCATCCCTCAAAATCTGATTGATGTTATAATTGATTATCTATCTAAGCCAGCAGATTTTCACTGGAACAGGGTGTGGTTTGTCAGTACCACTGTTCATATATGCATACACTATTCAGATTTCTTTCTGCTCTACTGTTTCAATTTTTATTCATACTCAGGATAGCCATTTATTACGTTATGCTTTTTTAAAAAAAAATTAATGTGTCTCTGAGATAAACTTTCAAGCATTTTAAATCCAACCCCTGCCTTGCTGTAGGCAAAAAATTTCATCTAAATATTATTGAATTCCAGCACCATATTAGCATGCAGAGATATTTACAATAACAGAGCCATTACAACTCAATCAAAAGCTGATTTCAGCCAGAATTATGCAGAATTAAATCTTGCTGGATTCAAATTATTAAAAATCAGAGACTCAATAAAGTGTGGTCTTGGAGCTCCATTTATCAAGGGAGTGAAAAACTGTTTCTGCTGTTATGGTGACTTTTTCATATATATTCTGCAAGAATTTGCATGTATTTTAAAAGACCTAAGTTTAATTCCAATAGTATTCATGCAACTGTGCTGTATGTATAAGGCAATAAAAGGTAACTCAGGATCTGTTCTTTATGTTTTCTTTTTTATACAGCTCATTTTTTAAAAAAAAACTTATTTTAATGCTTGCTTTTGGAACTTGGTGGATTCTCCTATGCAAGAACTAACTCAGATTTCCTGGAATCCAAACCCATATAATATTAGCATATTGGGGGGGGATCAGTATTAAAAGATTGCTGGCATAAATTCAATGCAGTCATTTAATGAATTATCCAGTCGTCTGTGCTTATTAGAGACTGAATTGGTTCTATTTTACCTGTTCTTTAGAGAGCTTCTTCCTTTTCCAAAACTTGCCTCATCAGGAAATCTAAAAAGATTATCTGAGCATGATACTGAGATTGTCATTGTTTTAGACAACTCTATTTTTGCAACATTTCTAAATTAGGGTGTAGAGACTTTTATTGTCAGTGTCCACACTCTGTCACTCCAGTACAATTAGAACCAGTTATAATAATTTCCAGGATGAGCTAAGTTTCTTCACCATCAGTTCTATGATTTAATGTATGTTTCTCATAACATTTTGTCTCTAAAAACTCTGATGTGCCTGCAGTCACTATGGTCATCTACCCTTTGTGATTTGTGCTAATTGTGCTAGCTTTACTAATAATCAGAACAGAGATTGTTCAGTTCTCATAGGAGATAAAGGAGGGACCCCAGATAGGCTGGCTTTAGAGATGTGGTTTTAAGAAACTATCAAAAAGGACTCCTACAAAGCAAGAGGGAAGAGAACCAGAATAGAAGTAATGATTGGCAACTAAGACCAATTCTAGCCACTGAAGTTCTTTGATTATAATAAAAATCAGCCTGGTCTATCAATTTTGAGGTGGATTGAGTAGTATTTGCATTGATGAAGGTTAGTTATCGTAAGGGTAAATCTACAGAAGTTTGCAGAAGAGAGTAGATGGATATGTTCTGAAGAAGAGTGCTGAAGCCCTAGCAAGAAGATTGCCTCATGGAATGTGACCTGCTCCTGTGCAGGGATCAAAGCACACAAAGGTTCAATGGTTTTACTAGACAAAGAAAAGCCAATTGCCACCCTGGATTCTCAGAGAGAAAATGAATATCAATCTTAGAAAATCCTTCCTGAACTTTAAATTAGGAAATAGGTAGAATTTGAAACAGAATGGTTCCTACATAGAGCCAAGGTGGCGCAGTGGTTAAATGCAGCACTGCAAGCTACTGCTAGATCAGCAGTTCAGCGGTTCAAATCCCACCGGCTCAGGGTTGACTCAGCCTTCCATCCTTCCGAGGTGGGTAAAATGAGGACCCAGATTGTTGGGGGCAATATGCTGACTCTCTGTAAACCGCTTAGAGAGGGCTGAAAGCCCTATGAAGCGGTATATAAGTCTACTGCTATTACATAAACTGGCATCACATCATAATCTGGAAATATATGCTTAGAGTTACCTTAGAGGTTGGAGGTGAAAGTACAGAAGAAAACGTTCTTGCTTTTTTTAAAATTACATTTTAAAATACAAAGAGCTTCTCTGCGTAATCAATGCATGGGAGGGAGGAAAAAATCATGATAGAATGCCCTACAATTAATTATACTTGCCAAGTAAGGCTTAGAAAATAAAACTTCTCTTGCTGTTTGTTTTAATGTGTTTCATAATAAAACTATATTTTAAAAAATCTGGATTGTTGCACTGAATTTTCTGTCAAATTCTGAGAAACCTCAGGAACCTCCTGTGACAGACAGATATGTAGAAAATATTTACGCATGACCAGTAATATGCTGTTAGCATAATTAGCAACATCAAAGAGAAAATAGAATATAGAAGCAATGGCATCCCTTGATTTTAGTTTGGTAAGGGCTTCCCTGATGCTTTATTTCTTAGTTCAGGTATAATAGTGAATGGTAAGGATTTTAGTACTGGTACAGAATGGAAACAAATGTTGAGCTTGTGACTTTTCCTAAACTCTGGCTGATATGATGAAGTTTGCAAGAACTCAGTATCTCTAGTCTACTGAAGAAAAGGACTAGGGGTGGCTTGATAGCAGTCTTCCATTATATGAGGGGATTCACCGACAAATGCGCGCTCGACAAAAGCGCACTGAAGAAACCGCTGTGAGAAAACCGTGAGTTCTAAATCGTGCCGAAGAATGAGCGCAGAAGCGCCCCGACAACAGTGCCCCGACAAAAGCGCGCCTTCAACAAACAAGTAATAACCGCGAGTTCTAAACCTAACCCTAAACCTAACCCTAAACCTAACCCTAACCCTAACCCTAACCCTAACCCTAACCCTAACCCTAACCCTAACCCTAAACCTAACCCTAACCCTAACCCAACCCTAAACCTAACCCTGAACCTAACCCTTACCTTAACTGAAATCGCGCTTTTGTGGGCGCGGTTTTGTTGGCGCATTGTTGTGGTTTTGTCGGTGCGCTTTTGTTGTGCACACATTTGTTGGGGCATGATTTGAGGGGCTGCCATAGAAATGGGTGTTGCCTAATCTCCAAGGCATCTGAGTGTAGGACAAGAAGTAACAGTTGAAAACTAATCAAAGACAGATCCAACGTAGAACTAAGGAGAAATTTCCTGACAGTGAGAAGAATTAATCAGTGAAATAGCTAGCTTCCAGAAGTTTTGGGTGCTCCCTCACTGTAGGTTTTTAAGAAAAGATTAGACAACCATTTATCTGGAATAAAAATAGCACTTAGTCTTATATACCACGTCACAGTGCTTTACAGTCCTCTCTCTAAGTGGTTTTACAGAATCAGCATGTTGCCCCCAACAATCTGGGTCCTCATTTTACCCACCTCGGAAGGATGGAAGGCTGAGCCAACCTTGAGCCTGGTGAGATTCGATCTGCCAAACTGCTGGCAGTCAGTGATCAGCATGAGTGGCCTGCAGTACTGCACTCTAATCAGGGGTATGTTCCTGTAGGCACTACTGTCGGGTCACTTATGTGCGCGCTTTGTGCATGCTTGATGTGTACTGTACACACATGCACAGTGCAATTAAAATTGTTCTGCGCATGTGTAGAACTGAAAAACAGGAGGACAGCACTAATGGTGCCAATGGCACCACCATGGAACTGGTTCAGGGGCATGGCAGGCCTTGGTCACTGGAACCAGTCCAAACCAGTAGGAACCCACCACTGACTCTAACCACTGCACCACCATAGTGCTATAAAGTTTTCTGCTTAAACAAGAGCCTGGACTAGAAGACCTCCAATGTCCTTTCTGACTCTGTTATACTCCACTATTACTGCTTCAACCATAAATGTAAAGGAAAGTCTATTTATATTTGTATACATGTAAATAAACTTGCTTTATGTTCTAATGAACCACAGGCAAACAGAGAATGGGATGGGACACCCCTCTCCCTCCCTCCCTCCCTCTCTCTCTCTCTCCTGTTTACACATATATGCAAATAAACACACACACACACACATATACATAAACATACATGGTGATGGTATACTTGAAATATTAGGACAATGTATAGATTTTCTCCTAAAGAATGGTTGACATAACCAATTGCAAAACACCCAAACATTGAAAGGTGAAAGTAAAAAACCCTGGGTTTTACAATCACCTTCCATTTATTAAAATTTATTTAAAAAGTTTTTAATAAAACTTTGGGAATTTACATGAGGCCAGTAGCCAGAAATTGTTTTTGTTTGATTGATGTATTAATGATTGATTCCATTTATATAGCCACCCATCTCAAAACAGTCGATTTTGAATGGCACCCAAAATATTAAAACCAGAAACAAACAAACAAAAACATATAAATAAGTATTATTTCTGAGGTTGGCATTTTGCTCAGTAAATGGTTGCTTCCCAATTAAGCATTTATTTTTATTAAAATAATCTAAAATAGAATATAACCAGATGAGACATGGAGCAGACAGTACCAGAAATGTTCCCGGATGCTTTAGAACCTGGTGATATCATTTTGAGCATGTAAGATCTAGAAAACAACTAAAGAGATATAGTGAAGGATGCTGAAGCCAATGGGTTTCTCAGCATATTTTTTTTGGCTTATGAACAAATCTTAAAAGAGATGTGCATATTAAGCTTGGAGAAGAGATGCTTAAGAAGTATGACCAACTCTTACAGTATATGTTAAGGACTATCAAATACATTGTGAGGCACCGTTGTTGTTGTTGTTTTCCTACTTCTCCATTTCAACTGAGATCTAGTCAGGGAGGGTAGCTATTCTTTCTTCAGAAATCGTCGTCAAAGTTGAAAAATGTTGATAGTTCTACGAGGGTGGCCATGTGCTCTACTTTCTTTTGCTAGACTTGCCTCAAGAAAAAACTCTGGTTTTCCTCTGGCCCTTACGTATTAGTCACAAGTGTCCATTTGAAAGGATGGACTGGCATACACACAGATATTAAAAATGGGACCAAATTTAAGTAAGCCCATCACTCATATATAATGAAATTCACTGTGCAAGGGAATGCCAACTACATATATTAACCATGGAATCATAAACCTATTAAGAAGAAAAGGATAAAAATTTCATGGCAAAGGCCCATGTAATCACTCATATATACTGTACATAGTTGAGGTGTTTTTTAACATTTTAGATCAGCGGCACCCAAGGGAAACTGAGGTAATGCTAAAAGGGACACTGAATAATTTCTTTAGGTGCACTTGTAATTTTGCCTTTGTGTCTTTATTAATTTATTCACAGTTTGTGAATGAAACCCTATGCTTCATTTCATTTGAACATTAATCAACTTTTCCATTTATATAATAGTTTTTAAAAATGGAATGGGCTCTAATGTTCCTAAATAAACTCCCCCACAGGATGCCTTCTACAGTAGAAAAAGAAGATACTTTTTACTGGAAAGCCAGTTTATACCAAACTAGTATAAATGATAACACTTAAGGCAACAGGTGTGAAAACAGAAAACCGAGTTCTAAGGCCTTCCTTGGGCATGAAGCCAGTTGGCTTCCTTTGGGCCAGTCATTCTCAATCTGCCCTAGAATGAAGGCAATGGCAAATTGCTTCTGAAAATGCTGCCGAGAAAACTCCAGAGACTTGTTCAGGGAGTTGTCAAGAGTCAAGATCGATTTGAAGGTACTTTATTTTAATTTGATCCCTTCCTCACATTTTTTTAAGTTGCTCTGAAAGGTGGAAATATTCTGGAACCGTATTAGAAGTTGTGTGCTGCAAGGAATGGATGGACTAGGGGAAAAGTGTTAATTGTGTGGTCATGTGAGCAGCCCAGAAAGCGCTGTGGCAGAAGTGATTACTTTTCAAAGAACAATCCTCCTGCCACTATCAATACCCCTGCTTCCCAAAATGTTTGTAAAGGATGAAAGAGGTTCCTCAGACGTCTTCTAAAATGTGAATAATAAGTGCAATTCCCTCTGTGCCTATCCTGGCTTCTGTCTGGGGAAGGACAAATGCTGGCTGAACTTCCTAGTGAATAGCAATCAGAGTCAGAATACTCAAATTCTTTCCCAGCAAGTCCATTGGACATTCTTTTTTAATTCCTAGTAAAATGAATCTCTCTCTCTGTGTGTCTCTCTCTCTATCTCTCCCTCCCTCCCCTCCCTCCCTCCTTCCCTCCCTTTCTCTCTCTCTCTCCTTTTATTCTACTTATCACATTTTGAATTTGTACTAGGAAAAACTAAAATAAAAAAGTTGCCTCCCTGAACCCAGCATAAAATAATGAGCAAGACAGGAAAAGTTGACATTTCTTCTCTAGAAAAAACAAGAATGGTTCTTAACTGGTGGGACCACACAGGTCATGATCCTTGTAGAAGTTATGCATTAGTAAATCTTAATGGTTTAATAGTACATACACATGAGTCACAATTTGTGCGTAACCATAGCCAAAAATCTTTAACCATGTTAGGTAAGCTCCCCGTTGGGAGAGTGAGTATGTTTAGAGAAGCGTTGTGAGAGTGTTGTTGGAGAACACACAAACCAGCATACAGAGACACTACAGTTTAAATAGGCTTTTACTTTCATGGAAATAGAGATATCAGAGTCCATCAAACAGTCCAAGTCATACACGGATAAGACAGTCAGTCATCAACGTCTTTCAGTTAAGGGATAATCCAAATAACATAGTCCATAAACATACAAAGTTTGCTAGCAGTTGCAAAACTTACAATAGTTCACAGCCAGCTTCCAAAACACTCAGATCAGATCAGCCCAGCATCTAACAAAACAGAGAGCTAACAGTCATTCTGGCTCCCTCTTATGGCCGATTGATGAAAACAGCAGCCAATCACATTTTACAGCATGATTTAAAGAAACAGGTATAGCATTGTTACATGATTTATATATTGGCAACCCAACCATTAGATTATATTCCTAACAAACCATAATTATGAACACTTAAAATTATTAATGTTCAAATGGATAGGGATAAGAAGGGAGAGAGAATTCATTCATAAATAATGGATAAATTAATTAAGACACATACTCAGGTATAATGAAAGATAATTGCAAGTATACATAGACTTCTAATTCAGACATCCCCTATGGCAGTACAAGTCCCCAGTTAACAGCAATACAAGGAATACATCACAGGATATCTTTTCTTGTCTTTTAACATTTTGGGGGTCTTATCTGTTAAGAAAAAAAGAACATTTGTTTTCATTTTATCTCAGGGGGGAAACTTCAAAGGGAATCTCAACACAACAATGGTTATTTGGAATTAAAATAGATGTTCATTTTATTACATCCTGATCATACACAAGGTACTGTAAAGTAAGTCACAATCAAGACATCACACGGCAAGTCCTGAATAGAACATAAACATATCTATCATATATTATTAAACTCTCCTCAGAATAGCTTTGGAAAAGGTGATATAATATATTTTTCACTGATATGCATGGAAAAAGGATAGCTGCCCTGAACACTCCTCCTTTTGTGAAGGCCTTTCAAGTAATTTGGAACCCTGGAAAGTCATTTCTGCATACTTCTGCACATCATCTTTAAATGTAGAAGACCACAATGATGAACTGGAGAAGAGCTTACTGACCTTCTCTCTTCATGTAAAGGTAATGGTGACCCAATTGAAAAGGATTTGTGGTTGGTAGTATTGAAATCTGTAGAAAGATTCAAGCTATTCTTTGTTCTTGGCATAAAGCTGCAACCAGTTTAATCAAGAAAATTTCATTCCCAAATTCAGCTTGAAATTAAGATTTAAAAGGTTCCGCTCCTTCCCCCCCAAAAGCCAGTCTCATCCAGAATATCAGGGTCCACAAAAGGTCATATGACACCAAAAGATGTAATGTAAATTCTTCGATAAAACTCTCTGATGTCATCACATAATTATATTACTTGCATGACGATGTCTTCATGCATGTGTAATATTTACTTTATTTATTAAGAAAATATATATGTCTGCTCCACTCACTCACATTGACTCCAAGCAGCTTACACATGCTGACACTGTAACTTGTTTTGGATTGGTTGAAGGTGTATCTAAATTAAGTAACCACTGGTTTTGACCACAGTTCAACTTTGCCCTATAAAATGAGAGATATTAAAGTAGTTAATAGGCAGAGTGTGCGAACATATTATTTCAATGATGATATAAAGGAAGTGCATACTTTCTTGATTTAATTGCTACACTGCTGACAATGATAACAAGTTTTTATTACAGAATAATAACTCCAAGGCCTGTTACAATAAAAATAAATAAATCTCATATTCAGAAAGGTATAGAATAAGTGGACCCAGGCTCAATATCAGCAACTGTGAGAGGAATCTAGGAGTTCTAGTAGACAACCACTTAAATATAAACCAGCAAGGGTGCTGTGGCCAACAAAAGAGCCAGTGCAATCCTAGATTGCATTAATAGAGGGATAGAATCAAGATCACTTGAAATGTTAGTACCACTTTGTAAGGCCTTGGTAGGGCCACACGAGGAATACTGCATCCAGTTTTGGTCACCACAATATAAAAAAAGATGTTGAGATTCGGAAAATGTGCAGAGAAGAGCAACAAAGATGATTAGCGGCCTGTAGGCCAAAACATTTGAAAAACAGTTGCAGGAATTGGATATGTCTAGTTTAGTGAAAATAAGGACTAGGGGAGACATGATAGCAGTGTTCCTAATATTTGAGGAGCTATTACAAAGAAGAGGGGATCATTCTATTTTCTGAAGCATCAGAAGGCAAGACAAGAAGCAATGATTGGAAACTAACCAAGCAGAGAAGCAGCCTAGAACCAAGGAGAAGCTTTCTGGCAGTGAGAACAATAAATCAGTGGATGTTATGGGTGCTCCACCTCTGGAAGCTTTTAAAAGGAGACTAGACAGCCATTTTTCTGAAATAGAAGGGTCTCCTGCTTGAGCAGAGGGTTGGACTAGAAGACCTCCAAGGTCTCTTCCAAATCTATTATTCTGTTAATTCTGTTAAAAAAGCCACAAAATATGTAATAAGGAAGCAGTAGGGACAAGGAAGTAGTGATAGCCAAAAAGAAAAGAAAAGAAACCCCATTGATTATTAAATACTAGAAAAATATATTGACCCCTTCAAAAGCATTATTTTTGGTGGCCCAAATGAACACAAACCAGTTTGTGTAGCCCACATCAAGACTGTTATAAACTCAGTAAATAAAGTTGATGCTTCTTGGAATTTCTTTATTTTTGTAGACTATATCGGTACATCAGATTTAGTTCTTTTGTTATTTTCCTATTGATCTAACATACAGCATTTCTCCATGTTAAAAAAAAATGCTTTGTATGATATATTACTTATTTTAATCAAATACAGTTTTTTCTAATTGTCACAGCTATGGCAAACTCACAGGGGATGGTCTGACTTGTGTACATTTCTGACAGCGAAATCGGTAACAACAGCTGCTTTGTGCCAGCTATCTCATGTACCATACCTCTCAAGTCTTGTCATTCACATCTCCCCTAATTACCAAACATCTGCTTTCCATTCCCATTAACACTCCACTACCAGCTTGTCTAGTTTAATATCAATGACTCCTGACCTCCCCCAAGGAAGACACTTTATGTCAAAATTCTCTCCAAATGGAGCCAGTTTCTGTACTCTAAATTTGTGCAATTGAAGAAGGATCACTTCCTAAAATTGGGGCTTTAAAAATGCATGTTAAAAGCTTATTTCTGAGACAAGTCAAAGGAACCAGAAGCATTTGTCTCCCCATCTCTCCCCATCTCCAAGAATGAGTTGAAGAAAGATTAAAAACCTAAAAACCATTAGTATTATATATAAAGCAGTGGGATTCAAGACATGTTAGAAAAGGCAACCTACGGGTTAGGATGCATGTCTATCTGGCAAATATAGAACTATTATGTGAAATGATATCTGTCGACTTAAATAGAGACCATAATGGAAGGTCCCAACTGCCGTTATTATTATTTTTAATTATAGGTTATTATAGCAGTGTTAATGCTCACTAGTTAATATAGGATTCAAAAATTCAAAAGAATTATAGCTCTGTAACTTAGAGCCTCCCACCACCACTTGCATCTTTTATTCCAGGTTGTGATCTCATAAAAATTTCTTCCCATTTGGAAATCACAAGATACTTAAAACGTTTAATAGCTTCTTTGTGTTTTCAAGTTGCATTATTATTCCTCTATGAAGTACAAAAAGAAACGGGGGAGGGTTGAGTGACAGAAATGTCTTTTAAGAGCAAATAACTGGAAGAGGAAAAACTAATATTATCCCAGCCCTTTCCCAGACCAGTGTCAGCCAGTCTGGATCCACCACAATGCCAGACAAAGACTTATTTCTTGGTATGATGCCCTGAGCAATCATTTGAAAGGAATAATGGAAAGGTTGCCTTAGGTTAATGCCTTTATTTTAAATCATTGGTCAACAACCTTTTGGTCTTGGGCTTGTTCTGTTTCATTTTTAAAAATTTGGGGGCTCTGAAGAGTGTAGAGGGCATGTTCACACTCCAATGACCTCAGTGTTGGCAGATCCAAAGCAGGGGTGAAATCCAGCAGGTTCTGACAGGTTCTGGAGAACCGGTAGCGGAAATTTTGAGCAGTACAGAGAAGCAGCAAAAACCACCTCTGGCTGGCCCCAGAGTGGGGTGGGAATTGGGATTTTGCAGTATTCTTCCCCTGACACATCCACCAAGCCACGCCTATAGAATCACTAGTAAAAAACTTGAATTTCACCATTGATCCAAAGCCTTGTAGACTGACTTTACTCAGAGGTGGAGAGGAAAACTTTGAAGAAGGCTAAGAGGGGACTATTAATTGGGGAAAAATGGCAGAAAATAATGTGGCCCAGAATGCTGAATGTTGGCAAAGTGATCCATGTGAGAGCCAGTTTTTACTTTGTTAACAGTATGGAACTCCATTTGCCTCCCCCCCCCCATCTGAAATGGATTTGGTTGTATTAAGACATAATCATCCCAAGAATCAGTTTTAAGATATTTTTTTCAGACTATCTCCACCTGATGATCCAACGTCCCTATGGGAAAGTGACCTGCACTAGATTGGCCTGCAGCCTTATTCAGCAGAGCTATTGTACCCTGTTTTTCCTGATAATAAGACCTCCCCAGATAATAAGCCCAATTGGGCTTTTGAGAGCATGTGCTAAAATAAGCCCTCCTCCAAAAATATTGCAACACAGCAGCAGACATGAGGTGACCATGCTCGCCACCTCCTGTAACTCAAAAATAATAAGACCTACCCGAAAATAGGGCCAAATGCTTATTTTGGGGGTCAAAAGAAAAAAAGACCCTGTCTTATTTTCTGGGAA
>NW_028261381.1:137832222-137854722 GCF_051295495.1 Thamnophis sirtalis | reverse complement strand
AATAAAAAGATTGAAGTGTGTATTGTTTAGTTACATATTTATTTATTTATTTATTTATTTATTTATTTATTTATTTATTTATTTATTTATTTATTTATTTATTTCATATATACGTCACCCATTTGGCTAACAAAACTCCCTGCATTCACAAGGGTTTCAGCTGATGAAAATGTGTTCCCAAATATGAGAGAGAAAGAGAGGGGGGAGGGAGGGGGAGAATAAAAATAAAGTCACATGTATATACAGCATAAGCTGAACTAGTTACCCTTCCACTTATGAGTCAGAGGACCTAGCTGGCCAATAATTGGAGATTCTACAGTTCATTCCAGGGTGCAAAGACCAAACAGATACAGAGAGAACAAAGTCATACAGTAAATACAGTTCTCTTGGCAAATACCATTTTTGTTACATTTGCTATTAAGTAAGCTGTTGCTAACTAAAAATTCATGAATTAATATATACAGTTATACCTGGGGTCATATGATCGCCATCTGAAACCTTCCCAGCTGGCTTCCCACAACAAAATCAATGGGGAAAACTAGATTCACTTAAAAATCATGGCAAAAAAGTGATAAAATCTAGCACAACTCTCTTAACAACCACCTTAGTTAGCAAGGGAAATTCTGATCCCAGTTATGGTCATAAGCCAAGCCCTGCCAGAACTTTTATTTCTTTTTTCTAACCCTGAGCTAGGACAGTGGTCCCTGGCAGCCTTCATTCTGAATTACTTTTCCATACATCTCCCCGTGGAGATCCGGACCTCGCAACCCTTCAGGCTTTCCGCAAAGCCATTAAAACCTGGCTGTTCTGGCAGACCTGGGGCTGATGAGTTCCCAGCCCCACTCGAATTGTTGCGGCTGTTGATGAGTTTTTAATCTGTTTGTATTTGTCTGTCTTTTCATTTTTTGCATTTCCCCTTTCCCCTATTTAGTTTGTTACCGCCCTGGGTCCCCTCGGGGAATAGGGCAGCAAACAAGTTCAATAAAACTAAACTAAACTAAACTACATAGCTATTTTCCCCTCCCCAGTTATTTTAGTTACTGGTAGAGTACAACAAACAAGTGAAACAACAAAATATAGTAATGATTATGCAGTAAAAGCAATTGTCCACGTTGTGGTGATGAAAATAAACTAAATGTGAAAAAGAAAAAGGAACATGAAAAGGAGAATGCATGCACTATATTTAGATGTGTTTAGGTTTGTGTGTGTGTGTGTGTGTGTGTGTGTGTGTGTGTTCCTTAAACCTATTAAATCTAGACCAAGTTGAATCATATCGTTCCATTTTCTCATTTCCACAATATAGAAATAACAAACACATTTTAATTTATTTTTAATTTTTTCATTCAATTTTTTATAGATGCCCAATTCAATCAAGTGACATTCTTGAATCTTTCCATTTAGAATTATTCTCTTTGCCAAATCTAGTCCTTGCTTTTTTATAAAACAACAACTTCTGTATTTCCCCAGCAACATCATAGGGTAACTTATAATAATACATGCATGCATGCATACATATATATCCCCTTCCATTCTTCTAAAGTCCTGCCTCTTTATTTTGACCTATTTGCTGCTTTAGATTTTATTTTAATTTTTACAAAAAGTCCCCTTTTTGTAATGCATATTGATATTTCTTTATGGTCAATCCTTGACTTTTTGGCTTATGTTGCTATCGATAATCATATTTGTCATATTCATCCATTTATATGCATGCCAAACCACTATTATTATTTCTGCTATCACCACTCTGCTTCCTAGTAGCACTGCACATTTAAAATATGATTCAGAAATCTTTTTGGAGGTCTTGGACAAATACTCTGCAACTCAGGCACAGAAATCTGAACAAACCCAGGTTTGAATAGCAGCGACATGGTATGATTGCACGAGATTGTATGAGATTCAAAAGCACAGTCGTGCCCTTTATTCATCCATTCTTTCTACATCTTTCCAAAGGAGTAGAATTATAGGTGGTCCTAGACTTATGAACGCAGTGGAGCCCAACATTTCTGTTGTTAAGTGAAACATTTGTTAAATGAGCTTTGCCCCATTGCACAACCTTTCTTGCCACAGTTGTTAAGTAATTCTCTCCAGTTGATAAATTAGTTATGTCAAGATTGAACCACTTTGCTTTTTTCAAACCTTAATGCTTTTCAACTTGCCAATGAACTGGGGGAGGGAAGAAGGAAATAGAATGTTGAGAATGTGTGCGTGGACAGTGAGAGCCTGGAGAATCTGTGCGTTGACAGTGAGAGCCAAGATCACCAATGCAGGTGCTTGAGAAAGAAATGGACTCTTCCCATAACAAAAGGACCTCTCATAATTGAACAATGCAATCACCAGGGGCAGGGAGAAGAGAAAGCTATTATTTAACTAAGCAAGCATTTGCACAAGAATACCAGAGATGGTTTTGTTTAATTTATTTGTTTGTTTTGTCAAGCGTGTGTAAGATAATAGATATAAGTATATACAAGATTATGAGTATATGAAATGGATATGAATAAATGGGGTTGTTAGGACAGGAGCGGTAGGCACACTGGTGCGCTTATGTATGCCCCCTACAGACTTCTTATAAATGGGGTGAGATCAACAGTGGACAGTCTAAGGTTAAAGGTGTGGAGGTTTGGGGCAGAAATCACTGAGTCAGGTAAAGCATTCCAGGCATTGACCACTCTGTTGCTGAAGTCGTATTTTCTGCAATTGAGTTTGGTACGGTTTACCTTACGTTTGTATCTATTATGTGCTCGTGTACTGTTGTGATTGAAGCTGAAGTCGTCATTTACAGGTAGAACATTGTAGTAGATAATTTTATGTATGTTATGCTTAGGTCAGACTGAAGGCGGTGTAGTTTTCTAGGCCCAAAACTTCAAGTCTGGTGGCATAAGGTATTCTGTTGCGAGCAGTGGAGTGGAGGACTCTTCTCATGAAATATCTCTGAACTCACTTAATTGTGTTAATGTCTGATATGCAGTGCAGAATCCAGACAGATGAGCTGTATTCGATAATTGGTCTAGCAAATGTTTGTATGCTTTGGTTAGTAGTACAGTGTTACCAGAGAAGAAACTACACAGGATTAAGTTAACAACTCTTAATGCCTTTTTGGCAATGTTGTTAACAGTGGGCTCTGGCACTTATATAATTAGAGATGAGTACTCCAAGGCATGGGTGGGTTCTAAATTCTTTTATTGCCAGTTTGCTCAGGGACACACTTTGCATGCGTGCTTGATATGCACTATGCACACATGCACAGAAGCAAAAAAACCAACAAGATGTCATCGCCTATAGCTCCATCAATAGAACTGGTTCAGGAGCGTGGGCGGCCAAGTTACTACCTACTCGGCCAAACAGGGCCAAACCGGTAGGAACCCACCTCTGCTCCAAGGTCCTTGAGAGGGTGAAAGTCGTTTACAAGTTCGTATCTGCCCAGCTTACATTTTGTGTTCTGATTTGTTTTGCCAATGTGTAAGACAGTGTTGGTTGAAATTTGAAGTTGCCAATTGTTTGACCATTCTGACACATAGTCAAGGTCTTTCTGAAGAGTAGCAGTATTGTTGGTGGTATTGAATAGTTTTATATCATCAGCATAGAGACCACAGTTGTTTATAATATGATCACAAAGGTTATTTATGTAAAGTGTGAAGAGTGTTGGTCCTAAAATGCTGCCTTGGGGAACATCACTGTTAACAGGTGTAGGATTTGATAGGACATTCCCTATTTTAATCACTTGTTGCCTGTTTGACAGGAATGCAGTTATCCAATTATGCAGGGGTCCAGAAGTGCCATAAGATTTTAGTTTTAGAAGTAGTTTGTCATGTACTACTGAACCAAAGGCTTTACAGAAGTCTTTGTAAATTGCATCTATTGCTTTGCCTTGGTCAAGTTGTGTAGTCCATATGTTTTTGCAGGGTAGGTGTTGCAGATTAGAGGACATTTTTTTCTGAAACCAAATTGTTTGTTATAGAGCAGGTTGTTTGTCTCTTAAGTGGAGGGCAATGGATTGGTTTATGATTGATTCCATAACAGGGTCAATTAGAAATTCAAGTAAATGAGGGCAGTTATGATATTGTTGCCATTAGAGAAACTTGGTGGGATGAAACCACAATTGGAACACACAGCTAGAAGGATTTAAATTATTTAAAAGAAATAGACCAAATAAAAGAGGAGGTAGAGTTGCACTATATATAAGAAATAACTACATCTCTACAGAAATAGAGCACAACAATGATGAGAACTATCTTGAATGCATTTGGATCAATATTAAAGGGGGAGAACGACATTGCTATAGGTCTATACTACAGGCCACCCAACCAAGCAGAGGAAGTAGATGAACTTTTTGCTAGTCAGCTAACTAAGGTATGTAGGAAGCACACCACAATAGTAAATGGGGATTTTAACTACCCTGACCTCAACTGGGAAACAAACACTGCAGCAAATGGAAGATCCAACAGGTTCCTAACAAACCTAGCAGACAATTTTGTTTCCCAAAAGGTAGAGAAGGGATCAGCCATATTGGACTTAATTCTCACTAACAGAGAGGAAATGATAGAAGGTATTGAAGCTGCAGGAACCTTGGAGGCAAGCAATCATGCAATACTGGAATTCAACATTATGCAAACACAAGTAGTAGAACAAAGTCAAACTAGAGTATTGAACTTTAAGAGAGCTAATTTCAATAAACTTAGAGAGAGTTTGGGAAGGATTCCATGGATGAGAATCCTCAAGGGGAAAACAACTCAAACTTGGGAAATTTTGAAAAATGAGATTATAAAAGCCCAGTCTAACACAATACCAATGAAGAAGAAAAATAACAGCTCCCAAAAGAAACCAGCATGGCTGCATAAAGAACTCTCTGAGAAATTGAAAGACAAAAAAGATATAAGTGGAAAGAGGGGCAGAATATCAGCAAATTGCCCAAGCCTGTAAAGATGAACTGAGGAAAGTCAAGGCTCACAATGAAGAAAGGTTTGCCACAAAAGTAAAAAATAACAAAAAAGTATGGTGTGGACGGGCAGGAGGAGTGAATGAGCGAGTGGCGACTGGACGGGTGGGGGGAGTGAACATTCTGGTACTGTCCCACTGGATGAAAGGGTTCTAAAATGTACAGTAAATTTGACGAACCCCTTCTCGTGTACCGGTGCAAACCAGGAGCAACCCACCCCTGATGCACAAATATAGTGTATGGAGAGCAGAAGAGCTAATAACTGTTTCCCCCCCCCTTTTTCTTTTGGGGAGTGGATGAATTGATACAAACATTTACTAATACAATACGATGTTGGCTATGTAATAGTATACATGCAATTATATTTTATGAAAATGAAAAATAAAAAACTTTTTGAAAAAAAAAAAGAACTGGCTGAACACCACCTCTGGATCCTGTGGAATGACTTGCATGCATTACACTCAAAGCACAGAGTTCCTCCCTATGCTAGGGATTAGCGTCTCTTTAGAGAAAACACACCTCTTCCAAATGATAACTTACCACCACTGGGCTTGTCAAAAGCTGTTGCCTCCGTGTTTAATTACCATAGAGCTCTGAGGCGAAATAACAGCTTCTGTGGGAAGGCATAATAATGAGATTCCCTTGGGTTTGGCATGCTTAAAGGGAAAGCTTTCTATTTCATGGAATGAAATCTTCGCTCCAAAGTTCCCAGAACTACAAATTATAACCTGGTGCCACCTGTCATAACATTTTGGTTCCTTTCTTCAGCAACTCTGTTTCTTTAGTCAGTTTTCAAATTTTTGAAATGGGTAACCTGACTGTTAATAAGAGTGCAAGTTCTTAAATATTTCTATTTGTAAAAAAGTAACATTCTCAATGCATTTTTGCAGGCTTTAATTTTGGATGCATCATAAAAACTTGTCTAAATCTTTCCAAGATGTCAGGTGATGAGAGGATCATACAACAACTTTCCAACAGCCATAAATGTATGTATAGTGTGTATGTGGTGTGTATTTATCTGATCTGATCAACTAACAATTTAGATACTGTGAAACAAGGAGATCAGAAAGTAATCTCACCTTTTGTTTGAAATAACTAAAAAGATTGAGGTGTGTATTGTTTAGTTACATATTGATTGATTTATTACATATATACGTCACCCATTTGGCTAACAAGATTTCCTGCATTCACAAGGGTTTCAACTGATGAAAATGTGTTCCCAAATGAGAGAGAGAGAGAGGGAGGGAGGGAGGGAGGGAGGGAGGGAGAGAGAGAGAGAGAGAGAGAGAGAGAGAGAGAGAGAGAGAGAGAGAGAGAGAGAGAGAGACTGTGCATGTATATAAATATACATATACATATATCCATGGGTGGCGAGATAGAGAATAAAAATAAAGTCACATGTACATACAGCATAAGCTGAACTAGTTACCCTTCCACTTATGAGTCAGAGGACCTAGCTGGCCAATAATTGGAGATTCTACACTTCATTCCAGGGTTCAAAGAAATCAAAGAAGGAACAGATACAGAGAGAACAAAGCCATACAGTAAGTACAGTTCTCTTGGCAAATACCATTTTTGTTACATTTGCTATTAAGTAAGCTGTTGCTAACTAAAAATTTATGTCTATGTGTATGTGTATGTGTATGTGTATGTGTATGTGTATGTGTATGTGTATGTGTATGTGTATGTGTATGTATATGTATATGTATATGTATATGTATATGTATGTATATAATGTCAGCTTATCTATACATTACATGGTATCCTTAAGTATTTTGAAATTTAGTGGTAGTGTCAAGATTGGGGGATTCTGGGCAGTATATACAATAAGATTGGAAGCATATAATCCTGTCCCGCCCCCTAAAGTACTGTTACTGTTGCTTTATCTATTTACCAGAAAATAAAAATGTTCTTTTTTTAAAAAAAAATCCTCCCTTCCTCTTGCCACTCCCTTCTAAGTGAGCATTTATTGCACTGATGCTATTGTTAAAATCTTTTTTCTTTCATTATGTATTTTGTTAAAGTAGATAAAATGTTGAACTGAGCTTGCAAAAACTAACATGGATGACTTGGGAAAGTATTACAATCTACCCTATTTCTATATTACTACTAGTTGTAATTTTATGGTAGGGATAAAATGAAGGGAGACAATTTTATATTCAGCCTTGAACTTCCAAGGAAAAAGTTGTCAAATGCAATAAGTAACTACATATATTATTACTGTTAGAAAGGCAGCTTGATGTACTGTGTGGTTACAGGTACTAAGCTAAACACTATGAGACAAAGCCATAGGAAGAAGTTGTCAAGAAAACTGCAGGGACTTAGCCATGGTTACCTCAAGTCAAGATTGAATCAAAGGCATTACATACATACATACATACATACATACATACATACATACATACATACATTAATAATAAATCAATAAAATGACAGAAGACCTCGCTCAAACTACCTTTTAATATGTAGTAAAAGTGTAAAAAATAAATGCAAAAAAATAAATATATCACCTGCTTAGCTGATTGTAGCTTTGTTTGATAACTACAGCTATCAAACAAAACTACAGCGAGGTTTTCTTGGAGAGATTTCAAATTAAAACATCACAGTTCTTTGGGGAATCTAGTCCTAAGCGTCCTCCTAGAAAAAAAAAACACCTTTTCATCTAAACGATACCAATATTTTGTTGGAATTGTACCATTCGTAAACAATTCTAATGTGTTTCTTCAAAAGATATAAATAATACAATTTAGATATAAATAATACGGAATGTAAGCAGTGATAGCAATTCAAGCAACTAAAATATCTGAAGGTGAAGTTAGAGAGCAAGAGAAAGATTATTTGAGAATAAGAAATTGGCAAAAAAAAAAAAAGATTTCTGTATTACCAGGAGAAGGACTGTACAGGTTGACTGACAAACCCAAAACAAAAAATTCAGACGAAAACTATTCTACAACTATGAATAAGGAAGGACTCCTGCAGAATTACATAAAATTACAACTACCGATAGCAGTTATGTAGAAATAGGGTACACTGTAAATTACTATCCCGAGTAATCCACCTTAGTTTTTCTATAAGCATAAAATATATGAAATCATTTCATATGCATGAAATATATGAAAATTAAGAATGTCTCAAATTGATAAAAGAATTTCAAGGATAGACATGGTGTATATAAGAAGTAGCATGCTAGATCAGACCAGATCAGTCCTAACTAGTTTATAATCTGATTCAGGGGTGGGTTCTGGCTGTGCAGCATGCGCAGTGCAACAAAAATTGCACGCGCAGAAGGCAAAAAGGAGATGGAATTGCCTACAGCACTGCCGAGAGAACCGTTTCAAGGGCATGGTAGGCCTGGGTCGCTGCCGGTTCCAGTGACCCAGGCCGCCAAGTTACTACCGGTTTGGCCGAACCAGTCCGAACTAGTAGGAACCCACCTCTGATCTGCTTCCTTGGTGAAATTCAAATACAATATGTGACCTCAATAACACCAACCCTTGGCAACACATGAGCTCAACAACATCCTGTACTCACCCAGAAATGTTGATACTAGCATAATGACCAATAGCATTTAGTATTATACACTGCTTCACAGTGCTTTACTCTAAGTGGTTTACAGAGTCAGCCTATTGCCTCCAACAATCTGGGTCCTCATTTTACTGACCTCGGAAGGCTTGAAGGCTTGAACCTGTCAGGATCAAACTGCTGACAGTTGGCAGAATTAGCCTGCAATACTGCATTCTAACCTTTGCACCACTATGGCTCTGATAAAAGACATGATCTCTAATACTGGGAAAATATATAGCTGTTATGGATAATTGCTTTCAAACATTAAAAAAGAGAAAGAAGAGTTATTTTGCCCATGGGTGATAAAAATATAATAAAGATACAAAATATAAAGCCACAACAACAACAACATTGCAAGCCACTGTATGTAAAAAGGAAGCAAACTGCATACTCACTAGTACTAATGATGCTATCTAATTTGGGTAATGAAATGTCTGCAAGCAAATAACAATCTCCGAAACACCAAGGACTCCACACAAATATAAGAAGCAGATGGACAAATATGTGGGGCAATATAAGAAACATTTGCACCAACCTAGAACTAAGGAGTTAGAACAATGCCTAAAGGATGGTTGTGCTATAAATACTCATTCTGAAGACAAGAATCTAGAGAAAGATGCTGAAAGTAGTAAAGAGATAGAAATAAATAAGATTGGATATAATATAGTAATAGTTATTTCTCTGTGATCAGCGTGGAACTTTAACGAATGAGACTAGGGTAAATATTGCCAGTTTAACTATATCATTAAATTCAACTGATATTTTCATTTGAGAAATAGTGATTTATGTTGAGAAATAGTGGCATCTGCTGGTGGGAACTAGTATGGCATTGTAGCTAAGAACTGGTGGTATTGTATGCAATATTTATTTATGCCTATAACATACCAGAGTTTAATTGAATTGTCTTTTAAATGAATCAAATCAAAAATAATCTGCTAAATGAACAAATGCATTTTCTTTTTCACAATTTCTTAGAGGAGGAAAATGAAAACCATCTTTCTCTTGTTGTTTATTGCTGGAATCCTTGCTGACAATTCTTACCCTCAAATTTCTATCCATCCTAACGAGAATAATTGTGACAGTTACCAGTATGAACCTAACCCAAGAGATGCCCGGACACCAATACAAGTATTAGTTGACAGTAATTCTGACTTTGCCTTCAAGCTCTTCAGGGAGGTCTCCTCCAGTGAGAGCCATCAAGGTGGCAGAAGCAAGAGCAATGCTGTCTTCTCTCCCTTATGCATCTCCTCTGCCTTTGCAATGCTGGCTTTGGGTGCAAAGGATAACACTTTAGATCAGATTTTGAAAGGACTTGATTTTAGGCCATCAGAGATCCCCGAGAGGATGATACATGAAGGCTTCCGTGATCTCACATGCATGCTAAATAATGGAGGGGTTGGACACCAGATGGAAATCGGGAAATGTCTCTTTGTGCAAAACCAGCTATATCCTGAAGAGCAGTTCTTAAGTGGCCTCAAAAACCTATATGGAGGAGACATCTTTTGGGAAAACTTCAAGAACACTGCAGCAACTGAGCAGCACATCAACAGCTACATCAAAAGGAAAACCCGTGGGAAGATTTCTAAGCTTGTCGATGAGGTCAATCCCATCACTGAAGTTCTGCTAGTTAGCTATATTTATATGAAAGGTAAAACAAATTAACAGGCTTTTGGACTTTTTTTTCAGACCTCAATTTCCTATCACATATTATATTATGGCCTGGGCAGGCATTCATTGGAATTATGAAACTAGAGGTGGGGAGGAAGGGGTGTATGCAAGCAATCTCTGCCTTCAATATCCCTAGCACCACACTGGCAGTTCTTCACTTTGCTAGATAACATCAAAGAAGAAAGGATAATAATTGTATTCAAGCTGAAGTTCATTCTGTATGCAGTTCTGCTTTTTCTTAATCTTCTGCCTTTTTTCCTTTTTGTTTACCAATCTTTCCTCCTACCCACACAAACCTTTATTCTGCCAACTGATTCTGCTCAGCAGAGGTTCTACTCTGACATTACCATGGTTTGGATGAAACAGGAATTAGTACCACTGATATCTATCTTTAGAAACTATAAATTCAAGCTATTTAGTTACTAAAGTTATATTCCTCTGGCAGTCAGGTTCCAAAGCAATATCTGGCTTCAGATCAGAATTGAGCTGGAAGGGATCTTGGAGGTCTTCCAGTCCAACCCCTGCTCAAAGCAGGAGACCCTATACCACTTGAGACAAGTGGCTGTGCAGTCTTTTCTTAAAAACCTCCAGTGATGACGCACCCACAACTTCTGAAGGCAAAGCTGCTCCACTGGTTAATTTTCCTCACTGTGAGCAAGTTTCTCCTTAATTCCAAGTTGCTTCTCTCCTTGATTAGTTTCTTCTCTTGCCTTCTGGTGTTTTGGAAAATAAGTTGACCCCCCTCAAGTATTGGAATACTGCTATCATGTCAGCCCTAGTCCTTCTTTTCTTCACTTCTTTCTCTTCTGTTCTGCTGGCTCTGTGTATTGCCTCATCTACTATCCAGACTTTTTTGCATTTCTTATTGACATTTGTTACGTCTGGGGTGCTGTATGGCAGGTGTTTGTCTGTCAGAGTTCTAAAGTGACCCAGTTCTTGCTTGTAGGCAAGTGATATTTCTTGCAGATATTCCAAAGTCTTTACTACTTTGTCATACTATTGTTTGTAGTCAGTCTGTGTGATTCTCTTGCAGTAGCTAAGCAGGTGGCTATTATTTATTCAGTTTCTTTGCAGAGGCGACAATTGCAGTCTGCTGCTTCCTTCTTAATTCTGACTGTACATGTATTTATTTTTATTGGCTTAGTCTTGTGTAGCCAGAATTAGCCCCTCTGTCTGTTCAACTTCAACTTTTTGGCTCTTAGCCATTGTCAGATCTTGCTGTTATCTGCTTACCTGCCAGCTTTTATGTTTACTGGCCATGGATTATTTTGTCTTGCTATATTTAATAATTTATTCTTTTTAATATTCTGTCTTTATTATTTGTACAAATAATCCAAGGTGGGGAATGTATCCAATACACCAGAGGTGGATTGCTAACTTTTTTACTACCGGTTCGGGCGCTCTCCCAGGGTGGGAGCTTTGGGTGGGCGGAGTCTGCCACCACTGTTACTACCGGTTCACCCAATCCGGGCCGAACTGGCAGCAACCCACCTCTGCAATACACCTTCCTCTTCCTATTTTCCACACAAAAAGAACTCTGTGAGGTGAATTGGGTTGAGAGAGAGTGATTGGCCGAAGCTCACCCAGCTGCCTTTCATGACTAAGATGGAACTAGACCTCACAATCTCTGACTTTCTAGCCTGATGCTTTAGTCATTACACTAAATTGCCTTTTTTGTATTCTTCATTTGATTTTTCTTGCAAGCCAGTTTGGCCTCCCCAATATTCACTAACCCTTCATGGTGTACTAGTTTCTCCCTGCAGCTCTACAAGGGTTGAATAAGCATCCAAGGGACACAGAACCTCCCCAGTCAGTAAACACCAAATTAAGATTTCCTCCCTCTCTTCCATAATTTCTCACACCAATTTCTCTTAACTCCACAATTGTATGGCCCACAGTTCAAAATTACTTACTAATATATCTCTTTTTTTTTTAAGCTAAATGGAATAAGCCTTTTAATCCAAAGTACACAGTGGAGCACAACTTCTATGTGAATACCCACACGGTTGTGAAAGTGCCAATGATGTTCCAAATGGGCATGTTTGAAATTGGACGTGATGAAGAGAAATGCTGTACAATTTTGAAAATGCCCTATGAAGGTCACACTGCTGCATATTTTATCCTGCCTGACAAAGGGCAGCTTGAGAGGGTGGCCAGCAGTTTATCACATGGAGTTTTGCAGAAATGGAAAAGTATCCTTTCAAAAAGGTAAGTAAAATAGATTAAGCACAGCAATGGTGGGATGGGCTTCTAAAAGCAAGACTATCTTTGGACATACAATCTGTGTCCAGAGGTGGGTTGCTGTCAGTTCGGCCTGGATCGGCCAAACGGGTAGTAGCAGCGACGGGAGGCTCCGCCCACCCACCCAAACGCTTCTGTGTTTGCACAGAAGTGTCATGTGCAAGCAAGCGCACCCAAACTGGTAGTAAAAAAAATATAGCAACCCACCTCTGTCGGTGTCCCTCCACACTACTTGCTCACTAATGACATATCCTGAAAGTCATTCAGCAACATCTGAAGGGACACAAATTTCCTACCTACACACTGAAAGAAAGATCTCCCACTGTCTCTGGGGGGAGGTGGGGGAGGGAAGTCAAAGTAAACACAGAGTCAGACCACATGAAACAAAAACAAAACAGTGATTGGCATAACCCAACAGAAGACTAATTGCTTCTTATGAACAAGGCTTCAAACTAAAACTCATATTACTGAGTTCATGCAACTGCTGAAGCTAGAATAATTGGGGCACCTATTCTTTTGGGCTGGTGATTATATTTGAAAAGTTCTGAAAATGTTTTGGGCATGTTGTCAAAATGGCGGCCACTGAAAGTTTTTCCCATTCTTAACACGTTTGTAAATTGTCCATAGCTTGACTTAAAACATTTATGTTTTCTACAAATAAACTTGTCCAAAAATCTGACAGAGCTAAAGGTGTCCAAAGTGTGTTGATATGTTGGAATGACTTTGGCAGATGGCAGGAAGACCCACAGCCTATGGATGCATTTCCATTCGATAAGCTTGTGGCAAAGCTATTTATAAATGCACTAGGAAGCCTGAAAAGCTTTCTGTTCAGCATATTATCAAATTTGAATTTCACAGAAGGTCCCATGAAGGTAGCATTTTAGTAAGCCTGTGAAGATAACATCTCAGCAACATTGCAGCCAGCAGCTGTTCTTCAGTAACAGTGATGATGATAGCATAATATGATAAGTAGCTACACTGAATACTAATTTGAGCTGGGAGATGGTCACAATAGGCATTAATTTCAACAGGAAAGCAACTACCTATAAATAAAGGATGAACTTGTCAACTTGCAGGATTCTTAAGTAAGGCAGGAACAAATCAAATGGATTTTCTGACATGTCACAGAAATCGAGCTTTCAGTTATTTGTGCCAATATTGTTCACAGATATTGTTCAGTTGATATGATCATAGGGAGAGAAAATCATGATATGAAAATTTTCGCAAATAGGCCAGGACAAAGATTTTAGCTTAGTAGTTAAAAGATCTAGGCTATCTAACTGTAGCCTAATCTTGTGAATGTCCATTCCACCACTTTTTCATCAGACAAGATGGGTTTGCACAGCATTCTTAATGTAATTCAGAAATCTTTCTTCGGCAGCTCTATAAATGTCTATATACCAAAATGCCTTGTAAGTGGAGAGATTAAGCTGAAGAATATAATGAACTCTCTGGGTGTGGCTGATGTATTCACTGACAAAGCAGATCTGTCCGGAGTCACAGGACAGCCCCATCACAGGCTCTCAGAGGTAAGATACAAGTTCTCCCTTTTCCTGTAAGAGGCATTAGATAGATATACCTTAGTGGTGGAATTAAAAATTTTTTTACTACTGGTTCTGTGGGTGTGGCTTGGAGGGCGTGGCATGGTTTGGTGGGTGCAGCTTGGTGGGCATGGCTTGGTGGGTGTGGCAGGGGAAGGATACTGTAAAATCTCCATTCCCTCCCCTCTCCAGGGGAAGGTTACTGCAAAATCCCCATTTCCTCCTAATCAGCTGGGACTCGGGAGGCAGAGAATAGATGGAGCGGGGCCAGCCAGAAGTGCTATTTACTGGTTCTCCAAACTATGCAAAATTTCTGGTACCAGTTCTCCAGAACTGGTCAGAACCTGCTGAATACCATCTCTGATATACCTGATATACCTGTGTATACCTGCATTGCTATTTTATATCAATTGAAACATGATAACTGCTCAAAATCATCTTAGGAATTATACTTTAGTAAAGGTGACATTATTTCCTGTTAAGAACAACTGTGTTTGTTTATTTGACTACTGTAAGTTGGTATGCAAATATTTTATTATAATGTATTTCAAAATGCATAAGTGTAGCATTTTGGTATTTTATGTTTAAAACTGCACTTTTAATGCACTTTTTAAAAGCATACATCACTTTTGAGTATAGAAAAATGATGGATAAATATATTCAGGAAATATATACTTACCAAGGGACGATTATAGTTTGGATGTGTACCTACTTTCTGCTTTACTTTTCCTATGAAGCCCTGTTTCTTCTAAATATCTTCTCTGAAAGACTGAAGAAAATTCGATATAAGTGGGATCATCTCTTTGGTTATGAAATAAAACAAGAATTGGGTGAATGGGGAGATGGTGTTTCTGCAACTCAAAAAGGGTGGGTTTTTTTTTTAGACCTTCCCCATTCATTCATTTGTATTCTTTAAAATCGCTTTAGAATTCTGGAAATAACAATTTAAAATAGATTTATATTCGTCTAAAAACAAAATGATATGATCTTTCTCTTCCTGTATTTTTTCTCTAGGCCATTCATAAAGCTGTGATAATGATTGATGAGAAAGGAACAGAAGCTTCAGCTGCCACTTCCATGGACATAGTGCCCCTGTCTGCACCTATTGTAATAAAATATAACAGCCCCTTCATATTAATAATTCAAGAACAAAAGACTCAAAGTATAATATTCATAGCAACAATTATTAATCCTGCTGAGAAATAGGTCAGAATGCACCTGGCTATTAATGGCACATATTAAAAAGCAATATCAATAGCACTTAGATTTATATACCACTTCACAGTGCTTTCTCCTCGTGGCTTCTTCTAAAATCACATTTGTTTTCTTCAGAAATCAAACAGGCTTTAAAAGCTTCCATATGTAATTCCTGTTCAGGTTTGCATTAAAAAATGGCTGAAACAATGTCCCGTGTTTTATCAAGACTATTTAACACCAACAACACCTTCTGAGATTCAGGAATCTTCATTCCATGCTGTTCTAATTCAATAAACAGAGTCTGTACGTGCAGCAAATGTTTCTCCACACTGTCTGCTGGTAGCAGCCAGGCCTTTTACAATTATCTTGATAATTATACAACATTGCATGCTGACACACTCACCTGCACACTTCTCAATTTTAGCCAAACCTCCTTTGCAGTTTTTAAATCAGCTACATTCAAGAATTGTTCTTCTTCCAAACTTAAAATGAGGTAGGCCAGTGCCTTATAATGCTGCCATTGATCTGCAGTTGCTAATGGCCCCTGGGGTGGATTAATAGCAATATCCCAGAGCTCCTTAGCCTTCAAGAAGAATTCCATTTTTGCAATCCAAATAATATAGTTCTTCTGTCCCGATCGATGCAGAGAGCTCTCCTTGAAATCAACAACCATCCTGCAAGCCTTCTCAGCCTTGTTCTCTTTTTCTTATAACATAGGCTGCCCCTCAGCTTGATTACAGTTCAGTCTTACTGTGTGCTTGGACTGGCTGGGTGTGTTCTGGGCCCATTAACCTGTCAGAGTTTGTAGTGATCCAGCCAGCACACAAGCAAATAATTCAGCAGAATTCATTATATAGAAGAAACTTTTTTATATAAAAATATATAAAATATATAAAACATGATGCATGTATTCAATACCCATGCAGCTCTTGCAACTTGGTAGAGAGAAGAAGAAGTAGTAAGTAGACTCAAGCAAAAACAAACGAACTCTCACAGGACAGTTAAGCTAAGCCATGCCCAGGCTCCAGGCTCCATTCAGTGTCTAAAAGGTTTGCTATCACTGCTCTACATCAACATTGTGACAGGCCACAGGTTGAGAGCCACTGATATAAATATTTCCATATTTCATTTTCCCAATATGGATCAAGTTTTATAAACATTTTTAGCTGAGAACACCAGATGGTGCTAGTCTATATTTATTGCTTTTTTCCATGCTACAATAGAGTTACTTTTGAGGAATAGTTCAGAAACCACTCTTTCAAATATCCCATAATCTCTTCCCAACAAATTGATCTCAAGGTATTGTGTTTTTTTTTTTAATCTTTCACTACAAAAATCTCTCCCAAATCTACTCCTGCACTATTGCTGATCTTCAAAATAGCCAGCATTTATTTTGATAGAATGGAATAACACAGAGATGAGTTTCTGCCGGTTCAGTCCGGACTGTGTTGCGAAAAAAGGGTAAAAGTTTGGCTTCTTATATCTCTGGAAGGAAAGGTATGAGAAACATGAAAGTTTGTGCATAATACCTTAGCAGCACAAGGTTTTTGAATATAAAATTTCATTCTCCTACTGCTTTCTAATAGTTCACAAATTGAGTGCAAAGTTGACAGTTTTTGCAAAACTGCCAAAAATAGAGTATTTTTAGCCATTTTTTATTTTCTTTTTAAAAAGACCTTCTGGAAATTCGGTTAAATCATTCTCATTGGAAAGAACATTTTTCAAACCCTGTGATGTAGATGTGGATGTAACAGAAGGAAGCAACAAAAATAGTTTTTTTTAAGGAGCCAACATTTCAACGTTACATCGTGCGGACTTGACAGTCTGAGTCTGCTGATGACACTTTTGCCCCTGGACAGTCCGGCAGGACCTAAACCATCCCGAAGAGATGGTGACTGGGAAGACAAGACCTTGCTGGTCGCAGGGACACTGCAAAGTCCCTGATCGATCCAAGGGAAGCGCTTTCAACCGGCGGCAAACAGGAAGCCCCCAGGCTGACATAGTTGGAGACGGCTCCGTAAAGAAAGAGAAGTGAAAGAGTTCCATCTGGTAAGGTTTTTTTTTCTTTTAGAAGATTGCCCTAAGAAACTTTTTTCTTAAGCTAAATTAGTCCCTTAAGTAAGAACAAACTGGCGAATTTAATCCCTATTAGACTGCCTTAGAAAGTTTTTTGCTCTTGCCTGTAATGATGTTCTGTGGATTGAAGTGATTGCAATCTTTCCTGTTTTTCCGCTTGAGGTGAATGGACTGATCTTTTTTCCTCTATTTCTTTTTACTACTTTAATTTTTTTCTCTTAAACTAAAACTTTTTTAGATGATGGGGTTGGAGCACCAGAAATTAAAGAAGCGAATGAAAATACAGAAAACAAAGATAAGACATTAGATGAACTTATTAATGGAGTAAATGTGAGTGAAGGCAGAAAGAAGGGAAGCTGGAAAAGTGACTTTGATAATCTGGTGCTTCATCCCAAACTCCAAGATGCAGGAGAAAAAGAAAGAGCAAAAAAGATGGAGTTAATAAGATAATTCTATCCAGAAATAAGCTTGACAACCAAAGTTAAGCTTACATTAATAACAATTCAAGGGCAACGAAATTACATGAGAGATCTTTTAAGCTACAAAGTGCGCAGCCTTAAATCCTGAAAAGGTCTTGAAAAGAGAATTGACACAACAGCTGGTGAGAGAGAAAAGACCATTTTGTTACTGGAAAGACACTGGTTAAGAATGCTAGTGGAGGGAGGGAAAACCTAGCTAATTATTAATGATTAATAAGTAGAGATTTTAGTACTTTGTAGACTGTTCCAGATTATCATTGAACATTTATTCGTTAACATATAATTTACTATGATACCAATAGTGAAATGATAACCTTAATTAGGATAAACAACCAGGCCATAAATTGTAATTTGGGATCTGGCAAAAAAATGTACAAATCTTATACATTTTTGTTTAGATCTTGTTATGAAGATATAAATAATTTGAGTCAGAAGAGAGGAGATGTGATATAAATAAGGAAATGCTAATGTAAACTTTTGGTGATTATTAAGTAGAAATGTTAACATCTCTTAGATTATTTTAGATTTTTAATGTTTATTTTGTTAACATGTAATTAACTAATTTGGAACTAAGGGAAAAGGCCTATAAATCTTATTAATAAATCTTTGTTTAAAGATGGTTATAAAGGTATAATCTTGTGTGGGCCTGTGGAGAGGAGAGGTGAGATAAACAGTAAATAATCTTTAGTCAACTACAATAATAACAAAGAAATGTTAATGGGTAATATTTAATGATACATATAAGTGTGTTATGGGGGGGGATGCTTAGATATTTCACTTAACTGAATTTGTTTCAGAATATGTCATAAAAGTGTAATGTTATTGGAGATTTATTGAAACTGCAAATGAATGCCAGTAGGTGGTTGTATTTTTAAATACAAATGATTCTAGACAAAAACATGTTTAAATAATGGTAATCTAAATGAGAATTGTGGTACAGGGATAGTAAAATACATTCATTTTCTTTTTTGATTTAAAATGTACAATTCAATTTGAATGAAGTATATGTAAGGATTGTGGACGAAATGCACGAAATGTATTTGTAACCAATCGACATGCTTTCTACATGATGTAACGAAAGATGATCCTTTTTTGTGTTTTTGTTTAATTAAAACAATAAAAAAATTAAAAAATAGATTTTTTTTGCTCTTTGACTTTGATAAAGCAAGTAAATATATTTTGATTGTTAGGATTAGTGAAGTGAATTAAAGCAGCATCTTATCAGCTCACTTCAGTAGTATTATGACTAGATATAATCACTGCATATTATGGAACAAAGAATTCAGAAGATAAAAGGAATAACATGTCACAAATTGCAAACAGCAGAATTGATCTTTATAAACAGAATTTGAAGTGTAGAGCCCTTCAGAAGGGAACAAGTCTAGTTTTGGAGAGCTTGCTTGCTGATAGACAGATGGACAGAGTCCTGGGTCCCTTTATAAAATTATTTTCCAATATTTCATTGGTTTAGAAGGAATAAAATTAAACAACATTGAATGAATAGTTTGAGATTACCGAGACTGGGAACTCTTCCCATTTACTTAATTCCTAGCCCCTTATTGGTTGGTGATAATATTTTGCAAAGGTCAGCTAAGCTGTAAATAGATTGCAACACATTTTGCATTTAGACTCCCTTTGCTAATCCCTATTTACTCTGTTTAATGATTAATAATGAATACTAACTTCCAGAGTTGTATATAAATTTCAAAGATGTTTGTAATTCAGCAGAGTACCATAACATACTTTCGGAGAATTGTAAGTACCATATGCAATTTTCCTGTGTTTTAGTTTATTAACGCTTCCTGCAAAATGTCTGCTTCCTGCTGTGGATTAAAAACCCTAGGTGACAACTAATTAACTTTCCTGCCAGGCTAATGATTTCTGTTTACAGGATGGAGAACAAATTTACCCCCTCTCCTTCCTGCAGCCGCATAAATGCCCTTAAAATATAATTCAGAAGGTTGCATGTATCCTGCATAGCACTTAGGAATAGGTTATCAAGTCTCAAGAAAAGAAAACAGAGATCATCACATTGCATGAGTGGAAATGCATGTAAGCAACGTTAATCAGAAGGAGATATATTTTCTCATGAGATTCAGAATACAGATAAAATTCAATTGTATTATCTTGGAAAAGCACAGTTGCCTGACACTCATGTCACCTACTCCCAGCACAATACTTCTTATCCAATAGAAAGCGAGAAATTTCCCCCAAAAAAGTGAGTTTGGGAGAACCTGATGCCAATGCAGCACTATTCAATCTTGAGCCAGAACTATTCAATTTTCTCCTACACAGAAAGATAGGCTATCACTGCAGACTTCCCGCACAAGTGTTTAATGCTGGCTTCTGACAAATCAAAGGAGTTTTTCAGATTGCTTAAATTAATAGCAAGCTCATGGCAGATTTTCTTTCCCCCTCTCTTATAAGAGAAAAAGCAGAATTTCCTAGTAGTTCAGTAGACATTTTCCCCCCGTAGAGATGCCATATGGGGGGAAGTGCTGGAATACAATTTGCTAGTAGCCTTAAGAAATGTAGTCATTATTAAAGTTCCTGAAAGATGAGGATTAGAAGCCTCATAAACTACCAGATAAATATAAAATGAGCCTTTAGGATTTTAAACTGTTATAATAACCTAACCATCTGGTCAGGAATATACCTTATTGTTTTAGAGAAAATGATAAAATGTGCAAATTATTTAAAATATTTAGAACAATGTAATTCTTTGTTTTGTTTTGTTTTTTGAAACCATTGCTATTAAAATGCTGAAAGCATCATTGTATACAGTGTGTGTGTGTGTGTATATGTATGTATTTGCATGTGTGCCTGCACACGCATACAAATTTGGGAAATTAACTTCTAAAATTTCTTCTTATACTACTTTTAGTACAGCTAAATTAATTATGCTATGTACAGTAAATATATAGCTATAGGGCATAATCTACCATTCTTACAGAATTCCTATGCATTTCTTCTTTAGGGACTATTAGCAGATGTACAATGAATTCCATCATTAATTTCTTGTTACTGATTAGTCTTCAAGTCTGTTGCCATCAATTTTCAGAATATCCCAATCCCGACCATGTCCACAAAGATAAAAATCCACACAAACATCATGAACTTCCTTTGGCAGAAGAAGGGCAGAAGTACCCAAACTATCATAAGATAGTTTCCAGTAATTCTGAATTTGCATTCAAATTCTACCAAGAAATTGCTTCAGATGCAGCTGCCAAAAATATTTTCTTCTCTCCCTTCAGCATCTCAACAGCTTTTGCACTCTTGACATTAGGTGCCAAATCAGAAACCAAGAATCAGATTCACAAAACACTTGCTTTTAATATCTCAGAAATTGAAGAGAGAGAGATACATGAAGCATTCCAACAGCTCACCCATGAACTTAGCCATCCAAGCAGTAAAGTCCAGCTGAACATTGGCAATACCCTGTTCATTGACGAATCCTTGAGATTTTTGGCTACATTTTTGGAAGATGCCAAAACCTTTTATGAAGCTGAGGGACTCTCTATTGATTTCAGCGTTCCTAGGCTGGTTAAAAAGCAGATCAATGACTATGTGAGAAACAAAACTCATGGGAAAATACCTCTTGCCATTGAACATCTAGAGCCAGCCACTGTGATGGTCCTTGTGAATTACATCTTCTTCAAAGGTAGGTAGAAGAACAGTTATTTATAAATGGATTCACCTTTCTTTTACGTCTTTTCAGTCATTCTGTAAGAGGAGACATGCAATGGTAAGCTACAGGAATGGGGAAGCTTTCTTCTGCTGGACAACATACTATTAGTATGTTGTCAGTCTTGTACTGAGCATTTTATAGAAATGTAGGAATGAAATTCAAGTATCTGGATGGAGAAAAGAATACTGTTTTCCTTTTCCTGAACATTTTCTGATTCATCTAGCTCGATGTGTCTGCCTGTCTATCATTCAGGAGTGTCCAACTGGCAGCCCTTGGGCTGGATGCATTACATGCAGGCCACACCCATCCCAGCTCCGCAAAGGAGAAAAATGTCACAATATGTCATGTGACAGCAGCGGGATGCTGTGAGTTTGTCATCCATGATCTATATCATCTTTCATCTCTCTCTCTCACTCATTCTCTCTCTTCTCTCTCTCAACTCCCACATTTCTGAATCTTCCATCTCCCTTAAAGAGGGAATTCAATAGTTATCAATCTATAATTTTATTTTCTTGTATCATTTTCTTCCCTCACTTCCCTCCACCTCCAATTCTAATTTCTTAAAGTTTTCAGAAGCTTGAATATCATTTTCCCATTATTTACTGCCTCTATTTATTTCTGTATTTGAAAATTGTACGTATATGAAGTTTGCATAACACACTTCCAACTCTACATTTACCTATTAGAGATATACATTGTCGCTGACTTCTAGATTCTAGCTACCCCGCCCCATCACACCCACTCTACCCTCTCAGCCCCCAGGCACACATGAGCTGATTTTTTATAAATTCACTTGCTTTCTCAAGCTGTAATCACATTGGTTCTTATTAGACAGTTAAAAAAAAACCTTTAAACTTAAAAACCTATGTATCTTTGCATATTAGGTAGGTCTCTGAATGTTTTACAGAAATCCCTTTAGTTTAGTCCCAGTTAGCGGGATGTTAAACCCCAATGTTACAGCATCATATACTGCCTTAGAAAAATAATCTTCTATGTAATTTCAAGTTATGGAATAGGAGATTTTGGGTACAGGTAATTTTCTCTTTCTGACTGCCTCATTTAGAGATCATTCAAAATTACAACAGTTGCGGGGGGAAGTTTAGCAATCAATGC
>NW_028261381.1:131665282-131769522 GCF_051295495.1 Thamnophis sirtalis | reverse complement strand
AACAATTTTGGGGTGTGTCGGTATGCGTGGAGCGCAAAGTCGTTTCCTACCTGCTTTATCCTCGTTTTCCTGGTAAAATACATGGGAAAATCCCATTGGGGAAAAACCCACGTAGGGTTAGGGTTCGCTCCCCCTGAACTTTTACAGCAAAATGGACATCGCCAACAATTTTGGGGTGTGTCGGTATGCGTTGGAGCGCAAAGTCTTTTCCTGCCTGCTTTATCCTCGTTTCCTGGTAAAATACATGGGAAAATCCCATTGGGCGAAAAAGCCACTTAGCGTTAGGGTTCGCTCCCCCTGAACTTTTACAGCAAAATGGACATCGCGAACAATTTTGGGTGTGTCGGTATGCGTTAGAGCGCAAAGACTTTTCTTGCCTGCTTTAACCTCGTTTCCTGGTAAAATACATGGGAAAATCCCATTGGGGGAAAAACCCACTTAGGGTTAGGGTTCGCTCCCCCGGAACTTTTACAGCAAAATGGACATCGCCAACAATTTTGGGTGTGTCGGTATGCATTGGAGCGCAGAGTCTTTTCCTGCCTGCTTTATCCTCGTTTCCTGATAAAATACATGGGAAAATCCCATTGTGGGAAAACCCACTTAGGGTTAGGGTTCGCTCCCCCGGAACTTTTACAGCAAAATGGACATCGCCAACAATTTTGGGGTGTGTCGGTATGCGTTGGAGCGCAAAGTCTTTTCCTGCCTGCTTTATCCTCGTTTCCTGGTAAAATACATGGGAAAATCCCATTGTGGGAAAAACCCACTTAGGGTTAGGGTTCGCTCCCCCTGAACTTTTACAGCAAAATGGACATCGCCAACAATTTTGGGGTGTGTCGGTATGTGTTGGAGCGCAAAGACTTTTCCTGCCTGCTTTATCCTCGTTTCCTGGTAAAATACATGGGAAAATCCAATGGGGGAAAAACCCACTTAGGGTTAGGGGTTCGCTCCCCTGAACTTTTACAGCAAAATGGACATCGCCAACAATTTTGGGGGTGTCGTTACGCGTTGGAGCGCAAAGACTTTTCCTGCCTGCTTTATCCTCGTTTCCTGGTAAAATACATGGGAAAATCCCATTGGGGGAAAAACTGACTTAGGGTTAGGGTTCGCTCCCCCTGAACTTTTACAGCAAAATGGACATCGCCAACAATTTTGGGGTGTGTCGGTATGCGTTGGAGCGCAAAGTCGTTTCCTACCTGCTTTATCCTCGTTTCCTGGTAAAATACATGGGAAAATCCCATTGGGGAAAACCCACGTAGGGTTAGGGTTCGCTCCCCCTGAACTTTTACAGCAAAATGGACATCGCCAACAATTTTGGGGTGTGTCGGTATGCGTTGGAGCACAAAGTCTTTTCCTGCCTGCTTTATCCTCGTTTCCTGGTAAAATACATGGGAAAATCCCACTGGGGGAAAAACCCACTTAGGGTTTGGGTTCGCTCCCCCTGAACGTTTACAGCAAAATGGACATCGCCAACAATTTTGGGGTGTGTCGGTATGCGTTGGAGCGCAAAGTCTTTTCCTGCCTGCTTTATCCTCGTTTCCTGGTAAAATACATGGGAAAATCCCATTGGGGGAAAACCCACTTAGGGTTAGGGTTCGCTCCCACTGAACGTTTACAGCAAAATGGACATCGCCAACAATTTTGGGGTGTGTCGGTATGCATTGGAGCGCAAAGTCTTTTCCTGCCTGCTTTATCCTCGTTTCCTGGTAAAATACATGGGAAAATCCCATTGTGGGAAAAACCCACTTAGGGTTAGGGTTCGCTCCCCCTGAACTTTTACAGCAAAATGGACATCGCCAACAATTTTGGGGTGTGTCGGTATGCGTTGGAGCGCAAAGACTTTTCTGCCTGCTTTATCCTCGTTTCCTGGTAAAATACATGGGAAAATCCCATTGGGGAAAAACCCACTTAGGGTTAGGGTTCGCTCCCCTGAACTTTTACAGCAAATGGACATCGCCAACAATTTTGGGGTGTGTCGGTATGCGTTGGAGCGCAAAGTCTTTTCCTGCCTGCTTTAACCTCGTTTCCTGGTAAAATACATGGGAAAATCCCATTGGGCGAAAAAGCCACTTAGCGTTAGGGTTCGCTCCCCCTGAACTTTTACAGCAAAATGGACATCGCGAACATTTTGGGGTGTGTCGGTATGCGTTAGAGCGCAAAGACTTTTCTTGCCTGCTTTAACCTCGTTTCCTGGTAAAATACATGGGAAAATCCCATTGGGGGAAAACCCACTTAGGGTTAGGGTTCGCTCCCCGGAACTTTTACAGCAAAATGGACATCGCCAACAATTTTGGGGTGTGTCGGTATGCATTGGAGCGCAGAGTCTTTTCCTGCCTGCTTTATCCTCGTTTCCTGGTAAAATACATGGAAAATCCCATTGTGGAAAAACCCACTTAGGGTTAGGTTCGCTCCCCCGGAACTTTTACAGCAAAATGGACATTGCCAACAATTTTGGGGTGTGTCGGTATGCGTTGGAGCCAATAGTCTTTTCCTGCCTGCTTTATCCTCGTTTCCTGGTAAAATACATGGGAAAATCCCATTGGGGAAAAACCCACTTAGGGTTAGGGTTCGCTCCCCCTGAACTTTTACAGCAAAATGGACATCTCCAACAATTTTGGGGGGTGTCGTTACGCGTTGGAGCGCAAAGACTTTTCCTGCCTGCTTTATCCTCGTTTCCTTGTAAAATACATGGGAAAATCCCATTGGGGGAAAAACTCACTTAGGGTTAGGGTTCACTCCCCCTGAACTTTACAGCAAAATGGACATTGCCAACAATTTTGGGGTGTGTCGGTATGCGTTGGAGCGCAAAGTCTTTTCCTGCCTGCTTAATCCTCGTTTCCTGGTAAAATACATGGGAAAATCCCATTGGGGGAAAACCCACTTAGGGTTAGGGTTTGCTCCCCCTGAACGTTTACAGCAAAATGGACATCGCCAACAATTTTGGGGTGTGTCGGTATGCATTGGAGCGCAAAGTCTTTTCCTGCCTGCTTTATCCTCGTTTCCTGGTAAAATACATGGGAAAATCCCATTGTGGGAAAAATCCACTTAGGGTTAGGGTTCGCTCCCCCTGAACTTTTACCAGCAAAATGGACATCGCCAACAATTTTGGGGTGTGTCGGTATGCGTTGGAGCGCAAAGTCTTTTCCTGCCTGCTTTATCCTCGTTTCCTGGTAAAATACATGGGAAAATCCCATTGTGGGAAAAACCCACTTAGGGTTAGGGTTCGCTCCCCCTGAACTTTTACAGCAAAATGGACATCGCCAACAATTTTGGGGTGTGTCGGTATGTGTTGGAGCGCAAAGACTTTTCCTGCCTGCTTTATCCTCGTTTCCTGGTAAAATACATGGGAAAATCCAATTGGGGGAAAAACCCACTTAGGGTTAGGGTTCGCTCCCCTGAAACTTTTACAGCAAAATGGACATCGCCAACAATTTTGGGGGGTGTCGTTACGCGTTGGAGCGCAAAGACTTTTCCTGCCTGCTTTATCCTCGTTTCCTGGTAAAATACATGGAAAATCCCATTGGGGGAAAAACTGAACTTAGGGTTAGGGTTCGCTCCCCCTGAACTTTTACAGCAAAATGGACATCGCCAACAATTTTGGGGTGTGTCGGTATGCGTTGGAGCGCAAAGTCGTTTCCTACCTGCTTTATCCTCGTTTCCTGGTAAAATACATGGGAAAATCCCATTGGGGAAAAACCCACGTAGGGTTAGGGTTCGCTCCCCCTGAACTTTTACAGCAAAATGGACATCGCCAACAATTTTGGGGTGTGTCGGTATGCGTTGGAGCACAAAGTCTTTTCCTGCCTGCTTTATCCTCGTTTCCTGGTAAAATACATGGAAAATCCCACTGGGGGAAAAACCCACTTAGGGTTTGGGTTCGCTCCCCCTGAACGTTTACAGCAAAATGGACATCGCCAACAATTTTGGGGTGTGTCGGTATGCGTTGGAGCGCAAAGTCTTTTCCTGCCTGCTTTATCCTCGTTCCTGTAAAATACATGGTAAAATCCCATTGGGGGAAAAACCCACTTAGGTTAGGGTTCGCTCCCACTGAACGTTTACAGCAAAATGGACATCGCCAACAATTTTGGGGTGTGTCGGTATGCATTGGAGCGCAAAGTCTTTTCCTGCCTGCTTTATCCTCGTTTCCTGGTAAAATACATGGGAAAATCCCATTGTGGGAAAAAACCCACTTAGGGTTAGGGTTCGCTCCCCTGAACTTTTACAGCAAAATGGACATCGCCAACAATTTTGGGGTGTGTCGGTATGCGTTGGAGCGCAAAGACTTTTCCTGCCTGCTTTATCCTCGTTTCCTGGTAAAATACATGGGAAAATCCCATTGGGGGAAAAACCCACTTAGGGTTAGGGTTCGCTCCCCCTGAACTTTTACAGCAAAATGGACATCGCCAACAATTTTGGGGTGTGTCGGTATGCGTTGGAGCGCAAAGTCTTTTCCTGCCTGCTTTAACCTCGTTTCCTGGTAAAATACATGGGAAAATCCCATTGGGGGAAAAACCCACTTAGGGTTAGGGTTCGCTCCCCTGAACTTTTACAGCAAAATGGACATCGCCAACAATTTTGGGGTGTGTCGGTATGCGTTAGAGCGCAAAGACTTTTCCTGCCTGCTTTATCCTCGTTTCCTGGTAAAATACATGGGAAAATCCCATTGGGCGAAAAAGCCACTTAGCGTTAGGGTTCGCTCCCCCTGAACTTTTATAGCAAAATGGACATCACCAACAATTTTGGGGTGTGTCGGTATGCGTTGGAGGGCAAAGTCGTTTCCTACCTGCTTTATCCTCGTTTCCTGGTAAAATACATGGGAAAATCCCATTGGGGGGAAAAACCCACGTAGGGTTAGGGTTCGCTCCCCCTGAACTTTTACAGCAAAATGGACATCGCCAACAATTTTGGGGTGTGTCGGTATGCGTTGGAGCGCAAAGTCTTTTCCTGTCTGCTTTATCCTCGTTTCCTGGTAAAATACATGGAAAATCCCATTGGGGGAAAAACCCACTTAGGGTTAGGGTTCGCTCCCCTGAACGTTTACAGCAAAATGGACATCGCAAACAATTTGGTGTGTCGTATGCATTGAGCGCAAAGTCTTTTCCTGCCTGCTTTATCCTCGTTTCCTGGTAAAATACATGGGAAAATCCCATTGTGGGAAAACCCACTTAGGGTTAGGGTTCGCTCCCCGGAACTTTTACAGCAAAATGGACATCGCCAACAATTTTGGGGTGTGTCGGTATGCGTTGGAGCCAAAAGTCTTTTCCTGCCTGCTTTATCCTCGTTTCCTGGTAAAATACATGGGAAAATCCCATTGTGGGAAAAACCCACTTAGGGTTAGGGTTCGCTCCCCCTGAACTTTTACAGCAAAATGGACATCGCCAACAATTTTGGGGGGTGTCGTTACGTGTTGGAGCGCAAAGACTTTTCCTGCCTGCTTTATCCTCGTTTCCTGGTAAAATACATGGAAAAATCCCATTGGGGGAAAAACTCACTTAGGGTTAGGGTTTGCTCCCCTGAACTTTTACAGCAAAATGGACATCGCCAACAATTTGGGGTGTGTCGGTATGCGTTGGAGCGCAAGTCTTTTCCTGCCTGCTTTATCCTCGTTTCCTGGTAAAATACATGGGAAAATCCCATTGGGGGAAAAACACACTTAGGGTTAGGGTTCGCTCCCCCTGAACGTTTACAGCAAAATGGACATCGCCAACAATTTTGGGGTGTGTCGGTATGCATTGGAGCGCAAAGTCTTTTCCTGCCTGCTTTATCCTCGTTTCCTGGTAAAATACATGGGAAAATCCCATTGTAGGAAAAACCCACTTAGGGTTAGGGTTCGCTCCCCCGGAACCTTTACAGCAAAATGGACATCGCCAACAATTTTGGGGTGTGTCGGTATGCGTTGGAGCCAAAGTCTTTTCTGCCTGCTTTATCCTCGTTTCCTGGTAAAACACATGGGAAAATCCCATTGTGGGAAAAACCCACTTAGGGTTAGGGTTCGCTCCCCCTGAACCTTTACAGCAAAATGGACATCGCCAACAATTTTGGGGGGTGTCGTTACGCTTTGGAGCGCAAAGACTTTTCCTGCCTGCTTTATCCTCGTTTCCTGGTAAAATACATGGAAAATCCCATTGGGGGAAAACTGACTTAGGGTTAGGGTTCGCTCCCCCTGAACTTTTACAGCAAAATGGACATCGCCAACAATTTTGGGGTGTGTCGGTATGCGTTGGAGCGCAAAGTCGTTTCCCTACCTGCTTTATCCTCGTTTCCTGGTAAAATACATGGAAAATCCCATTGGGGGAAAAACCCACGTAGGGTTAGGGTTCGCTCCCCCTGAACTTTTACAGCAAAATGGACATCGCCAACAATTTTGGGGTGTGTCGGTATGCGTTGGAGCGCAAGTCTTTTCCTGCCTGCTTTATCCTCGTTTCCTGGTAAAATACATGGGAAAATCCCATTGGGGAAAAACCCACTTAGGGTTAGGGTTCGCTCCCCCTGAACTTTTACAGCAAAATGGACATCGCCAACAATTTTGGGGTGTGTCGGTATGCGTTAGAGCGCAAAGACTTTTCTCCCTGCTTTATCCTCGTTTCCTGGTAAAATACATGGGAAAATCCCATTGGGCGAAAAGCCACTTAGCGTTAGGGTTCGCTCCCCCTGAACTTTTACAGCAAAATGGACATCACCAACAATTTTGGGTGTCTCGGTATGCGTTGGAGGCAAAGTTGTTTCCTACCTGCTTTATCCTCGTTTCCTGGTAAAATACATGGGAAAATCCCATTGGGGGAAAAACCCACGTAGGGTTAGGGTCCGCTCCCCCTGAACTTTTACAGCAAAATGGACATCGCCAACAATTTTGGGGTGTGTCGGTATGCGTTGGAGCGCAAAGTCTTTTCCTGCCTGCTTTATCCTCGTTTCCTGGTAAAATACATGGGAAAATCCCATTGGGGGAAAAACCCACTTAGGGTTAGGGTTCGCTCCCCCTGAACGTTTACAGCAAAATGGACATCGCCAACAATTTTGGGGTGTGTCGGTATGCATTGGAGCGCAAAGTCTTTTCCTGCCTGCTTTATCCTCGTTTCCGGGTAAAATACATGGGAAAATCCCATTGTGGGAAAAACCCACTTAGGTTTAGGGTTCGCTCCCCCGGAACTTTTACAGCAAAATGGACATCGCCAACAATTTTGGGGTGTGTCGGTATGCGTTGGAGCCAAAAGTCTTTTCCTGCCTGCTTTATCCTCGTTTCCTGGTAAAATACATGGGAAAATCCCATTGTGGGAAAAACCCACTTAGGGTTAGGGTTCGCTCCCCCTGAACTTTTACAGCAAAATGGACATCGCCAACAATTTTGGGGGGTATCGTTACGTGTTGGAGCGCAAAGACTTTTCCTGCCTGCTTTATCCTCGTTTCCTGGTAAAATACATGGGAAAATCCCATTGGGGGAAAAACTCACTTAGGGTTAGGGTTCGCTCCCCCTGAACTTTTACAGCAAAATGGACATCGCCAACAATTTTGGGGTGTGTCGGTATGCGTTGGAGCGCAAAGTCTTTTCCTGCCTGCTTTATCCTCGTTTCCTGGTAAAATACATGGGAAAATCCCATTGGGGGAAAAACCCACTTAGGGTTAGGGTTCGCTCCCCCTGAACGTTTACAGCAAAATGGACATCGCCAACAATTTTGGGGTGTGTCGGTATGCATTGGAGCGCAAAGTCTTTTCCTGCCTGCTTTATCCTCGTTTCCTGGTAAAATACATGGGAAAATCCCATTGTGGGAAAAACCCACTTAGGGTTAGGGTTCGCTCCCCCGGAACTTTTACAGCAAAATGGACATCGCCAACAATTTTGGGGTGTGTCGGTATGCGTTGGAGCCAAAAGTCTTTTCCTGCCTGCTTTATCCTCGTTTCCTGGTAAAACACATGGGAAAATCCCATTGTGGGAAAAACCCACTTAGGGTTAGGGTTCGCTCCCCCTGAACTTTTACAGCAAAATGGACATCGCCAACAATTTTGGGGGTGTCGTTACGCTTTGGAGCGCAAAGACTTTTCCTGCCTGCTTTATCCTCGTTTCCTGGTAAAATACATGGGAAAATCCCATTGGGGGAAAAACTGACTTAGGGTTAGGGTTCGCTCCCCCTGAACTTTTACAGCAAAATGGACATCGCCAACAATTTTGGGGTGTGTCGGTATGCGTTGGAGCGCAAAGTCGTTTCCTACCTGCTTTATCCTCGTTTCCTGGTAAAATACATGGGAAAATCCCATTGGGGGAAAAACCCACGTAGGGTTAGGGTTCGCTCCCCCTGAACTTTTACAGCAAAATGGACATCGCCAACAATTTTGGGGTGTGTCGGTATGCGTTGGAGCACAAAGTCTTTTCCTGCCTGCTTTATCCTCGTTTCCTGGTAAAATACATGGGAAAATCCCACTGGGGGAAAAACCCACTTAGGGTTTGGGTTCGCTCCCCCTGAACGTTTACAGCAAAATGGACATCGCCAACAATTTTGGGGTGTGTCGGTATGCGTTGGAGCGCAAAGTCTTTTCCTGCCTGCTTTATCCTCGTTTCCTGGTAAAATACATGGGAAAATCCCATTGGGGGAAAAACCCACTTAGGGTTAGGGTTCGCTCCCCCTGAACTTTTACAGCAAAATGGACATCGCCAACAATTTTGGGGTGTGTCGGTATGCGTTAGAGCGCAAAGACTTTTCCTGCCTGCTTTATCCTCGTTTCCTGGTAAAATACATGGGAAAATCCCATTGGGCGAAAAAGCCACTTAGCGTTAGGGTTCGCTCCCCCTGAACTTTTACAGCAAAATGGACATCACCAACAATTTTGGGGTGTGTCGGTATGCGTTGGAGGGCAAAGTCGTTTCCTACCTGCTTTATCCTCGTTTCCTGGTAAAATACATGGGAAAATCCCATTGGGGGAAAAACCCACGTAGGGTTAGGGTCCGCTCCCCCTGAACTTTTACAGCAAAATGGACATCGCCAACAATTTTGGGGTGTGTCGGTATGCGTTGGAGCGCAAAGTCTTTTCCTGCCTGCTTTATCCTCGTTTCCTGGTAAAATACATGGGAAAATCCCATTGGGGGAAAAACCCACTTAGGGTTAGGGTTCGCTCCCCCTGAACGTTTACAGCAAAATGGACATCGCCAACAATTTTGGGGTGTGTCGGTATGCATTGGAGCGCAAAGTCTTTTCCTGCCTGCTTTATCCTTGTTTCCGGGTAAAATACATGGGAAAATCCCATTGTGGGAAAAACCCACTTAGGTTTAGGGTTCGCTCCCCCGGAACTTTTACAGCAAAATGGACATCGCCAACAATTTTGGGGTGTGTCGGTATGCGTTGGAGCGCAAAGTCTTTTCCTGCCTGCTTTAACCTCGTTTCCTGGTAAAATACATGGGAAAATCGATTGGGGGAAAAACCCACTTAGGGTTAGGGTTCGCTCCCCCTGAACTTTTACAGCAAAATGGACATCGCCAACAATTTTGGGGTGTGTCGGTATGCGTTGGAGCGCAAAGTCTTTTCCTGCCTGCTTTATCCTCGTTTCCTGGTAAAATACATGGGAAAATCCCATTGGGGGAAAAACACACTTAGGGTTAGGGTTCGCTCCCCCTGAACGTTTACAGCAAAATGGACATCGCCAACAATTTTGGGGTGTGTCGGTATGCATTGGAGCGCAAAGTCTTTTCCTGCCTGCTTTATCCTCGTTTCCTGGTAAAATACATGGGAAAATCCCATTGTAGGAAAAACCCACTTAGGGTTAGGGTTCGCTCCCCCGGAACCTTTACAGCAAAATCGACATCGCCAACAATTTTGGGGTGTGTCGGTATGCGTTGGAGCCAAAAGTCTTTTCCTGCCTGCTTTATCCTCGTTTCCTGGTAAAACACATGGGAAAATCCCATTGTGGGAAAAACCCACTTAGGGTTAGGGTTCGCTCCCCCTGAACCTTTACAGCAAAATGGACATCGCCAACAATTTTGGGGGGTGTCGTTACGCTTTGGAGCGCAAAGACTTTTCCTGCCTGCTTTATCCTCGTTTCCTGGTAAAATACATGGGAAAATCCCATTGGGGGAAAAACTGACTTAGGGTTAGGGTTCGCTCCCCCTGAACTTTTACAGCAAAATGGACATCGCCAACAATTTTGGGGTGTGTCGGTATGCGTTGGAGCGCAAAGTCGTTTCCTACCTGCTTTATCCTCGTTTCCTGGTAAAATACATGGGAAAATCCCATTGGGGGAAAAACCCACGTAGGGTTAGGGTTCGCTCCCCCTGAACTTTTACAGCAAAATGGACATCGCCAAAAATTTTGGGGTGTGTCGGTATGCGTTGGAGCGCAAAGTCTTTTCCTGCCTGCTTTATCCTCGTTTCCTGGTAAAATACATGGGAAAATCCCATTGGGGGAAAAACCCACTTAGGGTTAGGGTTCGCTCCCCCTGAACTTTTACAGCAAAATGGACATCGCCAACAATTTTGGGGTGTGTCGGTATGCGTTAGAGCGCAAAGACTTTTCCTGCCTGCTTTATCCTCGTTTCCTGGTAAAATACATGGGAAAATCCCATTGGGCGAAAAAGCCACTTAGCGTTAGGGTTCGCTCCCCCTGAACTTTTACAGCAAAATGGACATCACCAACAATTTTGGGGTGTCTCGGTATGCGTTGGAGGGCAAAGTTGTTTCCTACCTGCTTTATCCTCGTTTCCTGGTAAAATACATGGGAAAATCCCATTGGGGGAAAAACCCACGTAGGGTTAGGGTCCGCTCCCCCTGAACTTTTACAGCAAAATGGACATCGCCAACAATTTTGGGGTGTGTCGGTATGCGTTGGAGCGCAAAGTCTTTTCCTGCCTGCTTTATCCTCGTTTCCTGGTAAAATACATGGGAAAATCCCATTGGGGGAAAAACCCACTTAGGGTTAGGGTTCGCTCCCCCTGAACGTTTACAGCAAAATGGACATCGCCAACAATTTTGGGGTGTGTCGGTATGCATTGGAGCGCAAAGTCTTTTCCTGCCTGCTTTATCCTCGTTTCCGGGTAAAATACATGGGAAAATCCCATTGTGGGAAAAACCCACTTAGGTTTAGGGTTCGCTCCCCCGGAACTTTTACAGCAAAATGGACATCGCCAACAATTTTGGGGTGTGTCGGTATGCGTTGGAGCCAAAAGTCTTTTCCTGCCTGCTTTATCCTCGTTTCCTGGTAAAATACATGGGAAAATCCCATTGTGGGAAAAACCCACTTAGGGTTAGGGTTCGCTCCCCCTGAACTTTTACAGCAAAATGGACATCGCCAACAATTTTGGGGGGTATCGTTACGTGTTGGAGCGCAAAGACTTTTCCTGCCTGCTTTATCCTCGTTTCCTGGTAAAATACATGGGAAAATCCCATTGGGGGAAAAACTCACTTAGGGTTAGGGTTCGCTCCCCCTGAACTTTTACAGCAAAATGGACATCGCCAACAATTTTGGGGTGTGTCGGTATGCGTTGGAGCGCAAAGTCTTTTCCTGCCTGCTTTATCCTCGTTTCCTGGTAAAATACATGGGAAAATCCCATTGGGGGAAAAACCCACTTAGGGTTAGGGTTCGCTCCCCCTGAACGTTTACAGCAAAATGGACATCGCCAACAATTTTGGGGTGTGTCGGTATGCATTGGAGCGCAAAGTCTTTTCCTGCCTGCTTTATCCTCGTTTCCTGGTAAAATACATGGGAAAATCCCATTGTGGGAAAAACCCACTTAGGGTTAGGGTTCGCTCCCCCGGAACTTTTACAGCAAAATGGACATCGCCAACAATTTTGGGGTGTGTCGGTATGCGTTGGAGCCAAAAGTCTTTTCCTGCCTGCTTTATCCTCGTTTCCTGGTAAAACACATGGGAAAATCCCATTGTGGGAAAAACCCACTTAGGGTTAGGGTTCGCTCCCCCTGAACTTTTACAGCAAAATGGACATCGCCAACAATTTTGGGGGGTGTCGTTACGCTTTGGAGCGCAAAGACTTTTCCTGCCTGCTTTATCCTCGTTTCCTGGTAAAATACATGGGAAAATCCCATTGGGGGAAAAACTGACTTAGGGTTAGGGTTCGCTCCCCCTGAACTTTTACAGCAAAATGGACATCGCCAACAATTTTGGGGTGTGTCGGTATGCGTTGGAGCGCAAAGTCGTTTCCTACCTGCTTTATCCTCGTTTCCTGGTAAAATACATGGGAAAATCCCATTGGGGGAAAAACCCACGTAGGGTTAGGGTTCGCTCCCCCTGAACTTTTACAGCAAAATGGACATCGCCAACAATTTTGGGGTGTGTCGGTATGCGTTGGAGCACAAAGTCTTTTCCTGCCTGCTTTATCCTCGTTTCCTGGTAAAATACATGGGAAAATCCCACTGGGGGAAAAACCCACTTAGGGTTTGGGTTCGCTCCCCCTGAACGTTTACAGCAAAATGGACATCGCCAACAATTTTGGGGTGTGTCGGTATGCGTTGGAGCGCAAAGTCTTTTCCTGCCTGCTTTATCCTCGTTTCCTGGTAAAATACATGGGAAAATCCCATTGGGGGAAAAACCCACTTAGGGTTAGGGTTCGCTCCCCCTGAACTTTTACAGCAAAATGGACATCGCCAACAATTTTGGGGTGTGTCGGTATGCGTTAGAGCGCAAAGACTTTTCCTGCCTGCTTTATCCTCGTTTCCTGGTAAAATACATGGGAAAATCCCATTGGGCGAAAAAGCCACTTAGCGTTAGGGTTCGCTCCCCCTGAACTTTTACAGCAAAATGGACATCACCAACAATTTTGGGGTGTGTCGGTATGCGTTGGAGGGCAAAGTCGTTTCCTACCTGCTTTATCCTCGTTTCCTGGTAAAATACATGGGAAAATCCCATTGGGGGAAAAACCCACGTAGGGTTAGGGTCCGCTCCCCCTGAACTTTTACAGCAAAATGGACATCGCCAACAATTTTGGGGTGTGTCGGTATGCGTTGGAGCGCAAAGTCTTTTCCTGCCTGCTTTATCCTCGTTTCCTGGTAAAATACATGGGAAAATCCCATTGGGGGAAAAACCCACTTAGGGTTAGGGTTCGCTCCCCCTGAACGTTTACAGCAAAATGGACATCGCCAACAATTTTGGGGTGTGTCGGTATGCATTGGAGCGCAAAGTCTTTTCCTGCCTGCTTTATCCTTGTTTCCGGGTAAAATACATGGGAAAATCCCATTGTGGGAAAAACCCACTTAGGTTTAGGGTTCGCTCCCCCGGAACTTTTACAGCAAAATGGACATCGCCAACAATTTTGGGGTGTGTCGGTATGCGTTGGAGCGCAAAGTCTTTTCCTGCCTGCTTTAACCTCGTTTCCTGGTAAAATACATGGGAAAATCCCATTGGGGGAAAAACCCACTTAGGGTTAGGGTTCGCTCCCCCTGAACTTTTACAGCAAAATGGACATCGCCAACAATTTTGGGGTGTGTCGGTATGCGTTAGAGCGCAAAGACTTTTCCTGCCTGCTTTATCCTCGTTTCCTGGTAAAATACATGGGAAAATCCCATTGGGCGAAAAAGCCACTTAGCGTTAGGGTTCGCTCCCCCTGAACTTTTACAGCAAAATGGACATCACCAACAATTTTGGGGTGTGTCGGTATGCGTTGGAGGGCAAAGTCGTTTCCTACCTGCTTTATCCTCGTTTCCTGGTAAAATACATGGGAAAATCCCATTGGGGGAAAAACCCACGTAGGGTTAGGGTCCGCTCCCCCTGAACTTTTACAGCAAAATGGACATCGCCAACAATTTTGGGGTGTGTCGGTATGCGTTGGAGCGCAAAGTCTTTTCCTGCCAGCTTTATCCTCGTTTCCTGGTAAAATACATGGGAAAATCCCATTGGGGGAAAAACTCACTTAGGGTTAGGGTTCGCTCCCCCTGAACGTTTACAGCAAAATGGACATCGCCAACAATTTTGGGGTGTGTCGGTATGCATTGGAGCGCAAAGTCTTTTCCTGCCTGCTTTATCCTCGTTTCCGGGTAAAATACATGGGAAAATCCCATTGTGGGAAAAACCCACTTAGGTTTAGGGTTCGCTCCCCCGGAACTTTTACAGCAAAATGGACATCGCCAACAATTTTGTGGTGTGTCGGTATGCGTTGGAGCCAAAAGTCTTTTCCTGCCTGCTTTATCCTCGTTTCCTGGTAAAATACATGGGAAAATCCCATTGTGGGAAAAACCCACTTAGGGTTAGGGTTCGCTCCCCCTGAACTTTTACAGCAAAATGGACATCGCCAACAATTTTGGGGTGTGTCGGTATGCATTGGAGCGCAAAGTCTTTTCCTGCCTGCTTTATCCTCGTTTCCTGGTAAAATACATGGGAAAATCCCATTGTGGGAAAAACCCACTTAGGGTTAGGGTTCGCTCCCCCTGAACTTTTACAGCAAAATGGACATCGCCAACAATTTTGGGGTGTGTCGGTATGCGTTGGAGCCAAAAGTCTTTTCCTGCCTGCTTTATCCTCGTTTCCGGGTAAAATACATGGGAAAATCCCATTTTGGGAAAAACCCACTTAGGTTTAGGGTTCGCTCCCCCGGAACTTTTACAGCAAAATGGACATCGCCAACAATTTTGGGGTGTGTCGGTATGCGTTGGAGCGCAAAGTCTTTTCCTGCCTGCTTTAACCTCGTTTCCTGGTAAAATACATGGGAAAATCCCATTGGGGGAAAAACCCACTTAGGGTTAGGGTTCGCTCCCCCTGAACTTTTACAGCAAAATGGACATCGCCAACAATTTTGGGGTGTGTCGGTATGCGTTAGAGCGCAAAGACTTTTCCTCCCTGCTTTATCCTCGTTTCCTGGTAAAATACATGGGAAAATCCCATTGGGCGAAAAAGCCACTTAGCGTTAGGGTTCGCTCCCCCTGAACTTTTACAGCAAAATGGACATCACCAACAATTTTGGGGTGTGTCGGTATGCGTTGGAGGGCAAAGTCGTTTCCTACCTGCTTTATCCTCGTTTCCTGGTAAAATACATGGGAAAATCCCATTGGGGGAAAAACCCACGTAGGGTTAGGGTCCGCTCCCCCTGAACTTTTACAGCAAAATGGACATCGCCAACAATTTTGGGGTGTGTCGGTATGCGTTGGAGCGCAAAGTCTTTTCCTGCCTGCTTTATCCTCGTTTCCTGGTAAAATACATGGGAAAATCCCATTGGGGGAAAAACCCACTTAGGGTTAGGGTTCGCTCCCCCTGAACGTTTACAGCAAAATGGACATCGCCAACAATTTTGGGGTGTGTCGGTATGCATTGGAGCGCAAAGTCTTTTCCTGCCTGCTTTATCCTCGTTTCCGGGTAAAATACATGGGAAAATCCCATTGTGGGAAAAACCCACTTAGGTTTAGGGTTCGCTCCCCCGGAACTTTTACAGCAAAATGGACATCGCCAACAATTTTGGGGGGTGTCGTTACGTGTTCGAGCGCAAAGACTTTTCCTGCCTGCTTTATCCTCGTTTCCTGGTAAAATACATGGGAAAATCCCATTGGGGGAAAAACTCACTTAGGGTTAGGGTTCGCTCCCCCTGAACTTTTACAGCAAAATGGACATCGCCAACAATTTTGGGGTGTGTCGGTATGCGTTAGAGCGCAAAGACTTTTCCTGCCTGCTTTATCCTCGTTTCCTGGTAAAATACATGGGAAAATCCCATTGGGCGAAAAAGCCACTTAGCGTTAGGGTTCGCTCCCCCTGAACTTTTACAGCAAAATGGACATCACCAACAATTTTGGGGTGTGTCGGTATGCGTTGGAGGGCAAAGTCGTTTCCTACCTGCTTTATCCTCGTTTCCTGGTAAAATACATGGGAAAATCCCATTGGGGGAAAAACCCACGTAGGGTTAGGGTCCGCTCCCCCTGAACTTTTACAGCAAAATGGACATCGCCAACAATTTTGGGGTGTGTCGGTATGCGTTGGAGCGCAAAGTCTTTTCCTGCCTGCTTTATCCTCGTTTCCTGGTAAAATACATGGGAAAATCCCATTGGGGGAAAAACCCACTTAGGTTTAGGGTTCGCTCCCCCGGAACTTTTACAGCAAAATGGACATCGCCAACAATTTTGGGGTTTGTCGGTATGCGTTGGAGCCAAAAGTCTTTTCCTGCCTGCTTTATCCTCGTTTCCTGGTAAAATACATGGGAAAATCCCATTGTGGGAAAAACCCACTTAGGGTTAGGGTTCGCTCCCCCTGAACTTTTACAGCAAAATGGACATCGCCAACAATTTTGGGGGGTGTCGTTACGTGTTGGAGCGCAAAGACTTTTCCTGCCTGCTTTATCCTCGTTTCCTGGTAAAATACATGGGAAAATCCCATTGGGGGAAAAACTCACTTAGGGTTACGGTTCGCTCCCCCTGAACTTTTACAGCAAAATGGACATCGCCAACAATTTTGGGGTGTGTCGGTATGCGTTGGAGCGCAAAGTCTTTTCCTGCCTGCTTTATCCTCGTTTCCTGGTAAAATACATGGGAAAATCCCATTGGGGGAAAAACCCACTTAGGGTTAGGGTTCGCTCCCCCTGAACGTTTACAGCAAAATGGACATCGCCAACAATTTTGGGGTGTGTCGGTATGCATTGGAGCGCAAAGTCTTTTCCTGCCTGCTTTATCCTCGTTTCCTGGTAAAATACATGGGAAAATCCCATTGGGGGAAAAACCCACTTAGGGTTAGGGTTCGCTCCCCCGGAACTTTTACAGCAAAATGGACATCGCCAACAATTTTGGGGTGTGTCGGTATGCGTTGGAGCCAAAAGTCTTTTCCTGCCTGCTTTATCCTCGTTTCCGGGTAAAATACATGGGAAAATCCCATTGTGGGAAAAACCCACTTAGGTTTAGGGTTCGCTCCCCCGGAACTTTTACAGCAAAATGGACATCGCCAACAATTTTGGGGTGTGTCGGTATGCATTGGAGCGCAAAGTCTTTTCCTGCCTGCTTTATCCTCGTTTCCTGGTAAAATACATGGGAAAATCCCATTGGGGGAAAAACCCACTTAGGGTTAGGGTTCGCTCCCCCGGAACTTTTACAGCAAAATGGACATCGCCAACAATTTTGGGGTGTGTCGGTATGCGTTGGAGCCAAAAGTCTTTTCCTGCCTGCTTTATCCTCGTTTCCGGGTAAAATACATGGGAAAATCCCATTGTGGGAAAAACCCACTTAGGTTTAGGGTTCGCTCCCCCGGAACTTTTACAGCAAAATGGACATCGCCAACAATTTTGGGGTGTGTCGGTATGCGTTGGAGCGCAAAGTCTTTTCCTGCCTGCTTTAACCTCGTTTCCTGGTAAAATACATGGGAAAATCCCATTGGGGGAAAAACCCACTTAGGGTTAGGGTTCGCTCCCCCTGAACTTTTACAGCAAAATGGACATCGCCAACAATTTTGGGGTGTGTCGGTATGCGTTAGAGCGCAAAGACTTTTCCTCCCTGCTTTATCCTCGTTTCCTGGTAAAATACATGGGAAAATCCCATTGGGCGAAAAAGCCACTTAGCGTTAGGGTTCGTTCCCCCTGAACTTTTACAGCGAAATGGACATCACCAACAATTTTGGGGTGTGTCGGTATGCGTTGGAGGGCAAAGTCGTTTCCTACCTGCTTTATCCTCGTTTCCTGGTAAAATACATGGGAAAATCCCATTGGGGGAAAAACCCACGTAGGGTTAGGGTCCGCTCCCCCTGAACTTTTACAGCAAAATGGACATGGCCAACAATTTTGGGGTGTGTCGGTATGCGTTGGAGCGCAAAGTCTTTTCCTGCCTGCTTTATCCTCGTTTCCTGGTAAAATACATGGGAAAATCCCATTGGGGGAAAAACCCACTTAGGGTTAGGGTTCGCTCCCCCTGAACGTTTACAGCAAAATGGACATCGCCAACAATTTTGGGGTGTGTCGGTATGCATTGGAGCGCAAAGTCTTTTCCTGCCTGCTTTATCCTCGTTTCCTGGTAAAATACATGGGAAAATCCCATTGTGGCAAAAACCCACTTAGGGTTAGGGTTCGCTCCCCCTGAACTTTTACAGCAAAATGGACATCGCCAACAATTTTGGGGGGTGTCGTTACATGTTCGAGCGCAAAGACTTTTCCTGCCTGCTTTATCCTCGTTTCCTGGTAAAATACATGGGAAAATCCCATTGGGGGAAAAACTCACTTAGGGTTAGGGTTCGCTCCCCCTGAACTTTTACAGCAAAATGGACATCGCCAACAATTTTGGGGTGTGTCGGTATGCGTTAGAGCGCAAAGACTTTTCCTGCCTGCTTTATCCTCGTTTCCTGGTAAAATACATGGGAAAATCCCATTGGGCGAAAAAGCCACTTAGCGTTAGGGTTCGCTCCCCCTGAACTTTTACAGCAAAATGGACATCACCAACAATTTTGGGGTGTGTCGGTATGCGTTGGAGGGCAAAGTCGTTTCCTACCTGCTTTATCCTCGTTTCCTGGTAAAATACATGGGAAAATCCCATTGGGGGAAAAACCCACGTAGGGTTAGGGTCTGCTCCCCCTGAACTTTTACAGCAAAATGGACATCGCCAACAATTTTGGGGTGTGTCGGTATGCGTTGGAGCGCAAAGTCTTTTCCTGCCTGCTTTATCCTCGTTTCCTGGTAAAATACATGGGAAAATCCCATTGTGGGAAAAACCCACTTAGGTTTAGGGTTCGCTCCCCCGGAACTTTTACAGCAAAATGGACATCGCCAACAATTTTGGGGTGTGTCGGTATGCGTTGGAGCCAAAAGTCTTTTCCTGCCTGCTTTATCCTCGTTTCCTGGTAAAATACATGGGAAAATCCCATTGTGGGAAAAACCCACTTAGGGTTAGGGTTCGCTCCCCCTGAACTTTTACAGCAAAATGGACATCGCCAACAATTTTGGGGGGTGTCGTTACGTGTTGGAGCGCAAAGACTTTTCCTGCCTGCTTTATCCTCGTTTCCTGGTAAAATACATGGGAAAATCCCATTGGGGGAAAAACTCACTTAGGGTTAGGGTTCGCTCCCCCTGAACTTTTACAGCAAAATGGACATCGCCAACAATTTTGGGGTGTGTCGGTATGCGTTGGAGCGCAAAGTCTTTTCCTGCCTGCTTTATCCTCGTTTCCGGGTAAAATACATGGGAAAATCCCATTGTGGGAAAAACCCACTTAGGTTTAGGGTTCGCTCCCCCGGAACTTTTACAGCAAAATGGACATCGCCAACAATTTTGGGGTGTGTCGGTATGCGTTGGAGCCAAAAGTCTTTTCCTGCCAGCTTTATCCTCGTTTCCTGGTAAAATACATGGGAAAATCCCATTGTGGGAAAAACCCACTTAGGGTTAGGGTTCGCTCCCCCTGAACTTTTACAGCAAAATGGACATCGCCAACAATTTTGGGGGGTGTCGTTACGTGTTGGAGCGCAAAGACTTTTCCTGCCTGCTTTATCCTCGTTTCCTGGTAAAATACATGGGAAAATCCCATTGGGGGAAAAACTCACTTAGGGTTAGGGTTCGCTCCCCCTGAACTTTTACAGCAAAATGGACATCGCCAACAATTTTGGGGTGTGTCGGTATGCGTTGGAGCGCAAAGTCTTTTCCTGCCTGCTTTATCCTCGTTTCCTGGTAAAATACATGGGAAAATCCCATTGGGGGAAAAACCCACTTAGGGTTAGGGTTCGCTCCCCCTGAACGTTTACAGCAAAATGGACATCGCCAACAATTTTGGGGTGTGTCGGTATGCATTGGAGCGCAAAGTCTTTTCCTGCCTGCTTTATCCTCGTTTCCTGGTAAAATACATGGGAAAATCCCATTGTGGGAAAAACCCACTTAGGGTTAGGGTTCGCTCCCCCAAACTTTTACAGCAAAATGGACATCGCCAACAATTTTGGGGTGTGTCGGTATGCGTTGGAGCCAAAAGTCTTTTCCTGCCTGCTTTATCCTCGTTTCCTGGTAAAATACATGGGAAAATCCCATTGTGGGAAAAACCCACTTAGGTTTAGGGTTCGCTCCCCCTGAACTTTTACAGCAAAATGGACATCACCAACAATTTTGGGGTGTGTCGGTATGCATTGGAGCGCAAAGTCTTTTCCTCCCTGCTTTATCCTCGTTTCCTGGTAAAATACATGGGAAAATCCCATTGGGCGAAAAAGCCACTTAGCGTTAGGGTTCGCTCCCCCTGAACTTTTACAGCAAAATGGACATCACCAACAATTTTGGGGTGTGTCGGTATGCGTTGGAGCCAAAAGTCTTTTCCTGCCTGCTTTATCCTCGTTTCCGGGTAAAATACATGGGAAAATCCCATTGTGGGAAAAACCCACTTAGGTTTAGGGTTCGCTCCCCCGGAACTTTTACAGCAAAATGGACATCGGCAACAATTTTGGGGTGTGTCGGTATGCGTTGGAGCGCAAAGTCTTTTCCTGCCTGCTTTAACCTCGTTTCCTGGTAAAATACATGGGAAAATCCCATTGGGGGAAAAACCCACTTAGGGTTATGGTTCGCTCCCCCTGAACTTTTACAGCAAAATGGACATCGCCAACAATTTTGGGGTGTGTCGGTATGCGTTAGAGCGCAAAGACTTTTCCTCCCTGCTTTATCCTCGTTTCCTGGTAAAATACATGGGAAAATCCCATTGGGCGAAAAAGCCACTTAGCGTTAGGGTTCGCTCCCCCTGAACTTTTACAGCAAAATGGACATCACCAACAATTTTGGGGTGTGTCGGTATGCGTTGGAGGGCAAAGTCGTTTCCTACCTGCTTTATCCTCGTTTCCTGGTAAAATACATGGGAAAATCCCATTGGGGGAAAAACCCACGTAAGGTTAGGGTCCGCTCCCCCTGAACTTTTACAGCAAAATGGACATCGCCAACAATTTTGGGGTGTGTCGGTATGCGTTGGAGCGCAAAGTCTTTTCCTGCCTGCTTTATCCTCGTTTCCTGGTAAAATACATGGGAAAATCCCATTGGGGGAAAAACCCACTTAGGGTTAGGGTTCGCTCCCCCTGAATGTTTACAGCAAAATGGACATCGCCAACAATTTTGGGGTGTGTCGGTATGCATTGGAGCGCAAAGTCTTTTCCTGCCTGCTTTATCCTCGTTTCCAGGTAAAATACATGGGAAAATCCCATTGTGGGAAAAACCCACTTAGGTTTAGGGTTCGCTCCCCCGGAACTTTTACAGCAAAATGGACATCGCCAACAATTTTGGGGTGTGTCGGTATGCGTTGGAGCCAAAAGTCTTTTCCTGCCTGCTTTATCCTCGTTTCCTGGTAAAATACATGGGAAAATCCCATTGTGGGAAAAACCCACTTAGGGTTAGGGTTCGCTCCCCCTGAACTTTTACAGCAAATTGGACATCGCCAACAATTTTGGGGGGTGTCGTTACGTGTTGGAGCGCAAAGACTTTTCCTGCCTGCTTTATCCTCGTTTCCTGGTAAAATACATGGGAAAATCCCATTGGGGGAAAAACTCACTTAGGGTTAGGGTTCGCTCCCCCTGAACTTTTACAGCAAAATGGACATCGCCAACAATTTTGGGGTGTGTCGGTATGCGTTGGAGCGCAAAGTCTTTTCCTGCCTGCTTTATCCTCGTTTCCGGGTAAAATACATGGGAAAATCCCATTGTGGGAAAAACCCACTTAGGTTTAGGGTTCGCTCCCCCGGAACTTTTACAGCAAAATGGACATCGCCAACAATTTTGGGGTGTGTCGGTATGCGTTGGAGCCAAAAGTCTTTTCCTGCCTGCTTTATCCTCGTTTCCTGGTAAAATACATGGGAAAATCCCATTGTGGGAAAAACCCACTTAGGGTTAGGGTTCGCTCCCCTGAACTTTTACAGCAAAATGGACATCGCCAACAATTTTGGGGGGTGTCGTTACGTGTTGGAGCGCAAAGACTTTTCCTGCCTGCTTTATCCTCGTTTCCTGGTAAAATACATGGGAAAATCCCATTGGGGGAAAAACTCACTTAGGGTTAGGGTTCGCTCCCCCTGAACTTTTACAGCAAAATGGACATCGCCAACAATTTTGGGGTGTGTCGGTATGCGTTGGAGCGCAAAGTCTTTTCCTGCCTGCTTTATCCTCGTTTCCTGGTAAAATACATGGGAAAATCCCATTGGGGGAAAAACCCACTTAGGGTTAGGGTTCGCTCCCCCTGAACGTTTACAGCAAAATGGACATCGCCAACAATTTTGGGGTGTGTCGGTATGCATTGGAGCGCAAAGTCTTTTCCTGCCTGCTTTATCCTCGTTTCCTGGTAAAATACATGGGAAAATCCCATTGTGGGAAAAACCCACTTAGGGTTAGGGTTCGCTCCCCCGGAACTTTTACAGCAAAATGGACATCGCCAACAATTTTGGGGTGTGTCGGTATGCGTTGGAGCCAAAAGTCTTTTCCTGCCTGCTTTATCCTCGTTTCCGGGTAAAATACATGGGAAAATCCCATTGTGGGAAAAACCCACTTAGGTTTAGGGTTCGCTCCCCCGGAACTTTTACAGCAAAATGGACATCGGCAACAATTTTGGGGTGTGTCGGTATGCGTTGGAGCGCAAAGTCTTTTCCTGCCTGCTTTAACCTCGTTTCCTGGTAAAATACATGGGAAAATCCCATTGGGGGAAAAACCCACTTAGGGTTAGGGTTCGCTCCCCCTGAACTTTTACAGCAAAATGGACATCGCCAACAATTTTGGGGTGTGTCGGTATGCGTTAGAGCGCAAAGACTTTTCCTCCCTGCTTTATCCTCGTTTCCTGGTAAAATACATGGGAAAATCCCATTGGGCGAAAAAGCCACTTAGCATTAGGGTTCGCTCCCCCTGAACTTTTACAGCAAAATGGACATCACCAACAATTTTGGGGTGTGTCGGTATGCGTTGGAGCCAAAAGTCTTTTCCTGCCTGCTTTATCCTCGTTTCCGGGTAAAATACATGGGAAAATCCCATTGTGGGAAAAACCCACTTAGGGTTAGGGTTCGCTCCCCCGGAACTTTTACAGCAAAATGGACATCGCCAACAATTTTGGGGTGTGTCGGTATGCGTTGGAGCGCAAAGTCTTTTCCTGCCTGCTTTATCCTCGTTTCCTGGTAAAATACATGGGAAAATCCCATTGGGGGAAAAACCCACTTAGGGTTAGGGTTCGCTCCCCCTGAACGTTTACAGCAAAATGGACATCGCCAACAATTTTGGGGTGTGTCGGTATGCATTGGAGCGCAAAGTCTTTTCCTGCCTGCTTTATCCTCGTTTCCGGGTAAAATACATGGGAAAATCCCATTGTGGGAAAAACCCACTTAGGTTTAGGGTTCGCTCCCCCTGAACTTTTACAGCAAAATGGACATCGCCAACAATTTTGGGGTGTGTCGGTATGCGTTGGAGCGCAAAGTCTTTTCCTGCCTGCTTTATCCTCGTTTCCTGGTAAAATACATGGGAAAATCCCATTGTGGGAAAAACCCACTTAGGGTTAGGGTTCGCTCCCCCGGAACTTTTACAGCAAAATGGACATCGCCAACAATTTTGGGGTGTGTCGGTATGCGTTGGAGCCAAAAGTCTTTTCCTGCCTGCTTTATCCTCGTTTCCGGGTAAAATACATGGGAAAATCCCATTGTGGGAAAAACCCACTTAGGTTTAGGGTTCGCTCCCCCGGAACTTTTACAGCAAAATGGACATCGGCAACAATTTTGGGGTGTGTCGGTATGCGTTGGAGCGCAAAGTCTTTTCCTGCCTGCTTTAACCTCGTTTCCTGGTAAAATACATGGGAAAATCCCATTGGGGGAAAAACCCACTTAGGGTTAGGGTTCGCTCCCCCTGAACTTTTACAGCAAAATGGACATCGCCAACAATTTTGGGGTGTGTCGGTATGCGTTAGAGCGCAAAGACTTTTCCTCCCTGCTTTATCCTCGTTTCCTGGTAAAATACATGGGAAAATCCCATTGGGCGAAAAAGCCACTTAGCGTTAGGGTTCGCTCCCCCTGAACTTTTACAGCAAAATGGACATCACCAACAATTTTGGGGTGTGTCGGTATGCGTTGGAGCCAAAAGTCTTTTCCTGCCTGCTTTATCCTCGTTTCCGGGTAAAATACATGGGAAAATCCCATTGTGGGAAAAACCCACTTAGGGTTAGGGTTCGCTCCCCCGGAACTTTTACAGCAAAATGGACATCGCCAACAATTTTGGGGTGTGTCGGTATGCGTTGGAGCGCAAAGTCTTTTCCTGCCTGCTTTATCCTCGTTTCCTGGTAAAATACATGGGAAAATCCCATTGGGGGAAAAACCCACTTAGGGTTAGGGTTCGCTCCCCCTGAACGTTTACAGCAAAATGGACATCGCCAACAATTTTGGGGTGTGTCGGTATGCGTTGGAGCGCAAAGTCTTTTCCTGCCTGCTTTAACCTCGTTTCCTGGTAAAATACATGGGAAAATCCCATTGGGGGAAAAACTCACTTAGGTTTAGGGTTCGCTCCCCCGGAACTTTTACAGCAAAATGGACATCGCCAACAATTTTGTGGTGTGTTGGTATGCGTTGGAGCCAAAAGTCTTTTCCTGCCTGCTTTATCCTCGTTTCCTGGTAAAATACATGGGAAAATCCCATTGTGGGAAAAACCCACTTAGGGTTAGGGTTCGCTCCCCCTGAACTTTTACAGCAAAATGGACATCGCCAACAATTTTGGGGTGTGTCGGTATGCATTGGAGCGCAAAGTCTTTTCCTGCCTGCTTTATCCTCGTTTCCTGGTAAAATACATGGGAAAATCCCATTGTGGGAAAAACCCACTTAGGGTTAGGGTTCGCTCCCCCTGAACTTTTACAGCAAAATGGACATCGCCAACAATTTTGGGGTGTGTCGGTATGCGTTGGAGCCAAAAGTCTTTTCCTGCCTGCTTTATCCTCGTTTCCGGGTAAAATACATGGGAAAATCCCATTTTGGGAAAAACCCACTTAGGTTTAGGGTTCGCTCCCCCGGAACTTTTACAGCAAAATGGACATCGCCAACAATTTTGGGGTGTGTCGGTATGCGTTGGAGCGCAAAGTCTTTTCCTGCCTGCTTTAACCTCGTTTCCTGGTAAAATACATGGGAAAATCCCATTGGGGGAAAAACCCACTTAGGGTTAGGGTTCGCTCCCCCTGAACTTTTACAGCAAAATGGACATCGCCAACAATTTTGGGGTGTGTCGGTATGCGTTAGAGCGCAAAAACTTTTCCTCCCTGCTTTATCCTCGTTTCCTGGTAAAATACATGGGAAAATCCCATTGGGCGAAAAAGCCACTTAGCGTTAGGGTTCGCTCCCCCTGAACTTTTACAGCAAAATGGACATCACCAACAATTTTGGGGTGTGTCGGTATGCGTTGGAGGGCAAAGTCGTTTCCTACCTGCTTTATCCTCGTTTCCTGGTAAAATACATGGGAAAATCCCATTGGGGGAAAAACCCACGTAGGGTTAGGGTCCGCTCCCCCTGAACTTTTACAGCAAAATGGACATCGCCAACAATTTTGGGGTGTGTCGGTATGCGTTGGAGCGCAAAGTCTTTTCCTGCCTGCTTTATCCTCGTTTCCTGGTAAAATACATGGGAAAATCCCATTGGGGGAAAAACCCACTTAGGGTTAGGGTTCGCTCCCCCTGAACGTTTACAGCAAAATGGACATCGCCAACAATTTTGGGGTGTGTCGGTATGCATTGGAGCGCAAAGTCTTTTCCTGCCTGCTTTATCCTCGTTTCCGGGTAAAATACATGGGAAAATCCCATTGTGGGAAAAACCCACTTAGGTTTAGGGTTCGCTCCCCCGGAACTTTTACAGCAAAATGGACATCGCCAACAATTTTGGGGGGTGTCGTTACGTGTTCGAGCGCAAAGACTTTTCCTGCCTGCTTTATCCTCGTTTCCTGGTAAAATACATGGGAAAATCCCATTGGGGGAAAAACTCACTTAGGGTTAGGGTTCGCTCCCCCTGAACTTTTACAGCAAAATGGACATCGCCAACAATTTTGGGGTGTGTCGGTATGCGTTAGAGCGCAAAGACTTTTCCTGCCTGCTTTATCCTCGTTTCCTGGTAAAATACATGGGAAAATCCCATTGGGCGAAAAAGCCACTTAGCGTTAGGGTTCGCTCCCCCTGAACTTTTACAGCAAAATGGACATCACCAACAATTTTGGGGTGTGTCGGTATGCGTTGGAGGGCAAAGTCGTTTCCTACCTGCTTTATCCTCGTTTCCTGGTAAAATACATGGGAAAATCCCATTGGGGGAAAAACCCACGTAGGGTTAGGGTCCGCTCCCCCTGAACTTTTACAGCAAAATGGACATCGCCAACAATTTTGGGGTGTGTCGGTATGCGTTGGAGCGCAAAGTCTTTTCCTGCCTGCTTTATCCTCGTTTCCTGGTAAAATACATGGGAAAATCCCATTGGGGGAAAAACCCACTTAGGTTTAGGGTTCGCTCCCCCGGAACTTTTACAGCAAAATGGACATCGCCAACAATTTTGGGGTTTGTCGGTATGCGTTGGAGCCAAAAGTCTTTTCCTGCCTGCTTTATCCTCGTTTCCTGGTAAAATACATGGGAAAATCCCATTGTGGGAAAAACCCACTTAGGGTTAGGGTTCGCTCCCCCTGAACTTTTACAGCAAAATGGACATCGCCAACAATTTTGGGGGGTGTCGTTACGTGTTGGAGCGCAAAGACTTTTCCTGCCTGCTTTATCCTCGTTTCCTGGTAAAATACATGGGAAAATCCCATTGGGCGAAAAACTCACTTAGGGTTAGTGTTCGCTCCCCCTGAACTTTTACAGCAAAATGGACATCGCCAACAATTTTGGGGTGTGTCGGTATGCGTTGGAGCGCAAAGTCTTTTCCTGCCTGCTTTATCCTCGTTTCCTGGTAAAATACATGGGAAAATCCCATTGGGGGAAAAACCCACTTAGGGTTAGGGTTCGCTCCCCCTGAACGTTTACAGCAAAATGGACATCGCCAACAATTTTGGGGTGTGTCGGTATGCATTGGAGCGCAAAGTCTTTTCCTGCCTGCTTTATCCTCGTTTCCTGGTAAAATACATGGGAAAATCCCATTGGGGGAAAAACCCACTTAGGGTTAGGGTTCGCTCCCCCGGAACTTTTACAGCAAAATGGACATCGCCAACAATTTTGGGGTGTGTCGGTATGCGTTGGAGCCAAAAGTCTTTTCCTGCCTGCTTTATCCTCGTTTCCGGGTAAAATACATGGGAAAATCCCATTGTGGGAAAAACCCACTTAGGTTTAGGGTTCGCTCCCCCGGAACTTTTACAGCAAAATGGACATCGCCAACAATTTTGGGGTGTGTCGGTATGCATTGGAGCGCAAAGTCTTTTCCTGCCTGCTTTATCCTCGTTTCCTGGTAAAATACATGGGAAAATCCCATTGGGGGAAAAACCCACTTAGGGTTAGGGTTCGCTCCCCCGGAACTTTTACAGCAAAATGGACATCGCCAACAATTTTGGGGTGTGTCGGTATGCGTTGGAGCCAAAAGTCTTTTCCTGCCTGCTTTATCCTCGTTTCCGGGTAAAATACATGGGAAAATCCCATTGTGGGAAAAACCCACTTAGGTTTAGGGTTCGCTCCCCCGGAACTTTTACAGCAAAATGGACATCGCCAACAATTTTGGGGTGTGTCGGTATGCGTTGGAGCGCAAAGTCTTTTCCTGCCTGCTTTAACCTCGTTTCCTGGTAAAATACATGGGAAAATCCCATTGGGGGAAAAACCCACTTAGGGTTAGGGTTCGCTCCCCCTGAACTTTTACAGCAAAATGGACATCGCCAACAATTTTGGGGTGTGTCGGTATGCGTTAGAGCGCAAAGACTTTTCCTCCCTGCTTTATCCTCGTTTCCTGGTAAAATACATGGGAAAATCCCATTGGGCGAAAAAGCCACTTAGCGTTAGGGTTCGTTCCCCCTGAACTTTTACAGCAAAATGGACATCACCAACAATTTTGGGGTGTGTCGGTATGCGTTGGAGGGCAAAGTCGTTTCCTACCTGCTTTATCCTCGTTTCCTGGTAAAATACATGGGAAAATCCCATTGGGGGAAAAACCCACGTAGGGTTAGGGTCCGCTCCCCCTGAACTTTTACAGCAAAATGGACATGGCCAACAATTTTGGGGTGTGTCGGTATGCGTTGGAGCGCAAAGTCTTTTCCTGCCTGCTTTATCCTCGTTTCCTGGTAAAATACATGGGAAAATCCCATTGGGGGAAAAACCCACTTAGGGTTAGGGTTCGCTCCCCCTGAACGTTTACAGCAAAATGGACATCGCCAACAATTTTGGGGTGTGTCGGTATGCATTGGAGCGCAAAGTCTTTTCCTGCCTGCTTTATCCTCGTTTCCTGGTAAAATACATGGGAAAATCCCATTGTGGCAAAAACCCACTTAGGGTTAGGGTTCGCTCCCCCTGAACTTTTACAGCAAAATGGACATCGCCAACAATTTTGGGGGGTGTCGTTACATGTTCGAGCGCAAAGACTTTTCCTGCCTGCTTTATCCTCGTTTCCTGGTAAAATACATGGGAAAATCCCATTGGGGGAAAAACTCACTTAGGGTTAGGGTTCGCTCCCCCTGAACTTTTACAGCAAAATGGACATCGCCAACAATTTTGGGGTGTGTCGGTATGCGTTAGAGCGCAAAGACTTTTCCTGCCTGCTTTATCCTCGTTTCCTGGTAAAATACATGGGAAAATCCCATTGGGCGAAAAAGCCACTTAGCGTTAGGGTTCGCTCCCCCTGAACTTTTACAGCAAAATGGACATCACCAACAATTTTGGGGTGTGTCGGTATGCGTTGGAGGGCAAAGTCGTTTCCTACCTGCTTTATCCTCGTTTCCTGGTAAAATACATGGGAAAATCCCATTGGGGGAAAAACCCACGTAGGGTTAGGGTCTGCTCCCCCTGAACTTTTACAGCAAAATGGACATCGCCAACAATTTTGGGGTGTGTCGGTATGCGTTGGAGCGCAAAGTCTTTTCCTGCCTGCTTTATCCTCGTTTCCTGGTAAAATACATGGGAAAATCCCATTGTGGGAAAAACCCACTTAGGTTTAGGGTTCGCTCCCCCGGAACTTTTACAGCAAAATGGACATCGCCAACAATTTTGGGGTGTGTCGGTATGCGTTGGAGCCAAAAGTCTTTTCCTGCCTGCTTTATCCTCGTTTCCTGGTAAAATACATGGGAAAATCCCATTGTGGGAAAAAACCACTTAGGGTTAGGGTTCGCTCCCCCTGAACTTTTACAGCAAAATGGACATCGCCAACAATTTTGGGGGGTGTCGTTACGTGTTGGAGCGCAAAGACTTTTCCTGCCTGCTTTATCCTCGTTTCCTGGTAAAATACATGGGAAAATCCCATTGGGGGAAAAACTCACTTAGGGTTAGGGTTCGCTCCCCCTGAACTTTTACAGCAAAATGGACATCGCCAACAATTTTGGGGTGTGTCGGTATGCGTTGGAGCGCAAAGTCTTTTCCTGCCTGCTTTATCCTCGTTTCCGGGTAAAATACATGGGAAAATCCCATTGTGGGAAAAACCCACTTAGGTTTAGGGTTCGCTCCCCCGGAACTTTTACAGCAAAATGGACATCGCCAACAATTTTGGGGTGTGTCGGTATGCGTTGGAGCCAAAAGTCTTTTCCTGCCAGCTTTATCCTCGTTTCCTGGTAAAATACATGGGAAAATCCCATTGTGGGAAAAACCCACTTAGGGTTAGGGTTCGCTCCCCCTGAACTTTTACAGCAAAATGGACATCGCCAACAATTTTGGGGGGTGTCTTTACGTGTTGGAGCGCAAAGACTTTTCCTGCCTGCTTTATCCTCGTTTCCTGGTAAAATACATGGGAAAATCCCATTGGGGGAAAAACTCACTTAGGGTTAGGGTTCGCTCCCCCTGAACGTTTACAGCAAAATGGACATCGCCAACAATTTTGGGGTGTGTCGGTATGCATTGGAGCGCAAAGTCTTTTCCTGCCTGCTTTATCCTCGTTTCCTGGTAAAATACATGGGAAAATCCCATTGTGGGAAAAACCCACTTAGGGTTAGGGTTCGCTCCCCCAAACTTTTACAGCAAAATGGACATCGCCAACAATTTTTGGGGTGTGTCGGTATGCGTTGGAGCCAAAAGTCTTTTCCTGCCTGCTTTATCCTCGTTTCCGGGTAAAATACATGGGAAAATCCCATTGTGGGAAAACCCACTTAGGTTTAGGGTTCGTTCCCCCGTACTTTTACAGCAAAATGGACATCGCCAACAATTTTGGGGTGTGTCGGTATGCGTTGGAGCGCAAAGTCTTTTCCTGCCTGCTTTAACCTCGTTTCCTGGTAAAATACATGGGAAAATCCCATTGGGGGAAAAACCCACTTAGGGTTAGGGTTCGCTCCCCCTGAACTTTTACAGCAAAATGGACATCACCAACAATTTTGGGGTGTGTCGGTATGCGTTAGAGCGCAAAGACTTTTCCTGCCTGCTTTATCCTCGTTTCCTGGTAAAATACATGGGAAAATCCCATTGGGCGAAAAAGCCACTTAGCGTTAGGGTTCGCTCCCCCTGAACTTTTACAGCAAAATGGACATCACCAACAATTTTGGGGTGTGTCGGTATGCGTTGGAGGGCAAAGTCGTTTCCTACCTGCTTTATCCTCGTTTCCTGGTAAAATACATGGGAAAATCCCATTGGGGAAAAACCCACGTAGGGTTAGGGTCTGCTCCCCCTGAACTTTTACAGCAAAATGGACATCGCCAACAATTTTGGGGTGTGTCGGTATGCGTTGGAGCGCAAAGTCTTTTCCTGCCTGCTTTATCCTCGTTTCCTGGTAAAATACATGGGAAAATCCCATTGTGGGAAAAACCCACTTAGGTTTAGGGTTCGCTCCCCGGAACTTTTACAGCAAAATGGACATCGCCAACAATTTTGGGGTGTGTCGGTATGCGTTGGAGCCAAAAGTCTTTTCCTGCCTGCTTTATCCTCGTTTCCTGGTAAAATACATGGGAAAATCCCATTGTGGGAAAAAACCACTTAGGGTTAGGGTTCGCTCCCCCTGAACTTTTACAGCAAAATGGACATCGCCAACAATTTTGGGGGGTGTCGTTACGTGTTGGAGCGCAAAGACTTTTCCTGCCTGCTTTATCCTCGTTTCCTGGTAAAATACATGGGAAAATCCCATTGGGGGAAAAACTCACTTAGGGTTAGGGTTCGCTCCCCCTGAACTTTTACAGCAAAATGGACATCGCCAACAATTTTGGGGTGTGTCGGTATGCGTTGGAGCGCAAAGTCTTTTCCTGCCTGCTTTATCCTCGTTTCCGGGTAAAATACATGGGAAAATCCCATTGTGGGAAAAACCCACTTAGGTTTAGGGTTCGCTCCCCCGGAACTTTTACAGCAAAATGGACATCGCCAACAATTTTGGGGTGTGTCGGTATGCGTTGGAGCCAAAAGTCTTTTCCTGCCAGCTTTATCCTCGTTTCCTGGTAAAATACATGGGAAAATCCCATTGTGGGAAAAACCCACTTAGGGTTAGGGTTCGCTCCCCCTGAACTTTTACAGCAAAATGGACATCGCCAACAATTTTGGGGGGTGTCGTTACGTGTTGGAGCGCAAAGACTTTTCCTGCCTGCTTTATCCTCGTTTCCTGGTAAAATACATGGGAAAATCCCATTGGGGGAAAAACTCACTTAGGGTTAGGGTTCGCTCCCCCTGAACGTTTACAGCAAAATGGACATCGCCAACAATTTTGGGGTGTGTCGGTATGCATTGGAGCGCAAAGTCTTTTCCTGCCTGCTTTATCCTCGTTTCCTGGTAAAATACATGGGAAAATCCCATTGTGGGAAAAACCCACTTAGGGTTAGGGTTCGCTCCCCCAAACTTTTACAGCAAAATGGACATCGCCAACAATTTTGGGTGTGTCGGTATGCGTTGGAGCCAAAAGTCTTTTCCTGCCTGCTTTATCCTCGTTTCCGGGTAAAATACATGGGAAAATCCCATTGTGGGAAAAACCCACTTAGGTTTAGGGTTCGCTCCCCCGGAACTTTTACAGCAAAATGGACATCGCCAACAATTTTGGGGTGTGTCGGTATGCGTTGGAGCGCAAAGTCTTTTCCTGCCTGCTTTAACCTCGTTTCCTGGTAAAATACATGGGAAAATCCCATTGGGGGAAAAACCCACTTAGGGTTAGGGTTCGCTCCCCCTGAACTTTTACAGCAAAATGGACATCACCAACAATTTTGGGGTGTGTCGGTATGCGTTAGAGCGCAAAGACTTTTCCTCCCTGCTTTATCCTCGTTTCCTGGTAAAATACATGGGAAAATCCCATTGGGCGAAAAAGCCACTTAGCGTTAGGGTTCGCTCCCCCTGAACTTTTACAGCAAAATGGACATCACCAACAATTTTGGGGTGTGTCGGTATGCGTTGGAGCCAAAAGTCTTTTCCTGCCTGCTTTATCCTCGTTTCCGGGTAAAATACATGGGAAAATCCCATTGTGGGAAAAACCCACTTAGGTTTAGGGTTCGCTCCCCCGGAACTTTTACAGCAAAATGGACATCGGCAACAATTTTGGGGTGTGTCGGTATGCGTTGGAGCGCAAAGTCTTTTCCTGCCTGCTTTAACCTCGTTTCCTGGTAAAATACATGGGAAAATCCCATTGGGGGAAAAACCCACTTAGGGTTAGGGTTCGCTCCCCCTGAACTTTTACAGCAAAATGGACATCGCCAACAATTTTGGGGTGTGTCGGTATGCGTTAGAGCGCAAAGACTTTTCCTCCCTGCTTTATCCTCGTTTCCTGGTAAAATACATGGGAAAATCCCATTGGGCGAAAAAGCCACTTAGCGTTAGGGTTCGCTCCCCTGAACTTTTACAGCAAAATGGACATCACCAACAATTTTGGGGTGTGTCGGTATGCGTTGGAGCCAAAAGTCTTTTCCTGCCTGCTTTATCCTCGTTTCCGGGTAAAATACATGGGAAAATCCCATTGTGGGAAAAACCCACTTAGGTTTAGGGTTCGCTCCCCCGGAACTTTTACAGCAAAATGGACATCGGCAACAATTTTGGGGTGTGTCGGTATGCGTTGGAGCGCAAAGTCTTGTCCTGCCTGCTTTAACCTCGTTTCCTGGTAAAATACATGGGAAAATCCCATTGGGGGAAAAACCCACTTAGGGTTAGGGTTCGCTCCCCCTGAACTTTTACAGCAAAATGGACATCGCCAACAATTTTGGGGTGTGTCGGTATGCGTTAGAGCGCAAAGACTTTTCCTCCCTGCTTTATCCTCGTTTCCTGGTAAAATACATGGGAAAATCCCATTGGGCGAAAAAGCCACTTAGCGTTAGGGTTCGCTCCCCCTGAACTTTTACAGCAAAATGGACATCACCAACAATTTTGGGGTGTGTCGGTATGCGTTGGAGGGCAAAGTCGTTTCCTACCTGCTTTATCCTCGTTTCCTGGTAAAATACATGGGAAAATCCCATTGGGGGAAAAACCCACGTAAGGTTAGGGTCCGCTCCCCCTGAACTTTTACAGCAAAATGGACATCGCCAACAATTTTGGGGTGTGTCGGTATGCGTTGGAGCGCAAAGTCTTTTCCTGCCTGCTTTATCCTCGTTTCCTGGTAAAATACATGGGAAAATCCCATTGGGGGAAAAACCCACTTAGGGTTAGGGTTCGCTCCCCCTGAACGTTTACAGCAAAATGGACATCGCCAACAATTTTGGGGTGTGTCGGTATGCATTGGAGCGCAAAGTTTTCCTGCCTGCTTTATCCTCGTTTCCGGGTAAAATACATGGGAAAATCCCATTGTGGGAAAAACCCACTTAGGTTTAGGGTTCGCTCCCCCGGAACTTTTACAGCAAAATGGACATCGCCAACAATTTTGGGGTGTGTCGGTATGCGTTGGATCCAAAAGTCTTTTCCTGCCTGCTTTATCCTCGTTTCCTGGTAAAATACATGGGAAAATCCCATTGTGGGAAAAACCAACTTAGGGTTAGGGTTCGCTCCCCTGAACTTTTACAGCAAATTGGACATCGCCAACAATTTTGGGGGGTGTCGTTACGTGTTGGAGCGCAAAGACTTTTCCTGCCTGCTTTATCCTCGTTTCCTGGTAAAATACATGGGAAAATCCCATTGGGGGAAAAACTCACTTAGGGTTAGGGTTCGCTCCCCCTGAACTTTTACAGCAAAATGGACATCGCCAACAATTTTGGGGTGTGTCGGTATGCGTTGGAGCGCAAAGTCTTTTCCTGCCTGCTTTATCCTCGTTTCCGGGTAAAATACATGGGAAAATCCCATTGTGGGAAAAACCCACTTAGGTTTAGGGTTCGCTCCCCCGGAACTTTTACAGCAAAATGGACATCGCCAACAATTTTGGGGTGTGTCGGTATGCGTTGGAGCCAAAAGTCTTTTCCTGCCTGCTTTATCCTCGTTTCCTGGTAAATACATGGGAAAATCCCATTGTGGGAAAAACCCACTTAGGGTTAGGGTTCGCTCCCCCTGAACTTTTACAGCAAAATGGACATCGCCAACAATTTTGGGGGGTGTCGTTACGTGTTGGAGCGCAAAGACTTTTCCTGCCTGCTTTATCCTCGTTTCCTGGTAAAATACATGGGAAAATCCCATTGGGGGAAAAACTCACTTAGGGTTAGGGTTCGCTCCCCCTGAACTTTTACAGCAAAATGGACATCGCCAACAATTTTGGGGTGTGTCGGTATGCGTTGGAGCGCAAAGTCTTTTCCTGCCTGCTTTATCCTCGTTTCCTGGTAAAATACATGGGAAAATCCCATTGTGGGAAAAACCCACTTAGGGTTAGGGTTCGCTCCCCCGGAACTTTTACAGCAAAATGGACATCGCCAACAATTTTGGGGTGTGTCGGTATGCGTTGGAGCCAAAAGTCTTTTCCTGCCTGCTTTATCCTCGTTTCCGGGTAAAATACATGGGAAAATCCATTGTGGGAAAAACCCACTTAGGTTTAGGGTTCGCTCCCCCGGAACTTTTACAGCAAAATGGACATCGGCAACAATTTTGGGGTGTGTCGGTATGCGTTGGAGCGCAAAGTCTTTTCCTGCCTGCTTTAACCTCGTTTCCTGGTAAAATACATGGGAAAATCCATTGGGGGAAAAACCCACTTAGGGTTAGGGTTCGCTCCCCCTGAACTTTTACAGCAAAATGGACATCGCCAACAATTTTGGGGTGTGTCGGTATGCGTTAGAGCGCAAAGACTTTTCCTCCCTGCTTTATCCTCGTTTCCTGGTAAAATACATGGGAAAATCCCATTGGGCGAAAAAGCCACTTAGCGTTAGGGTTCGCTCCCCCTGAACTTTTACAGCAAAATGGACATCACCAACAATTTTGGGGTGTGTCGGTATGCGTTGGAGCCAAAAGTCTTTTCCTGCCTGCTTTATCCTCGTTTCCGGGTAAAATACATGGGAAAATCCCATTGTGGGAAAAACCCACTTAGGGTTAGGGTTGCTCCCCCGGAACTTTTACAGCAAAATGGACATCGCCAACAATTTTGGGGTGTGTCGGTATGCGTTGGAGCGCAAAGTCTTTTCCTGCCTGCTTTAACCTCGTTTCCTGGTAAAATACATGGGAAAATCCCATTGGGGGAAAAACCCACTTAGGGTTAGGGTTCGCTCCCCCTGAACTTTTACAGCAAAATGGACATCGCCAACAATTTTGGGGTGTGTCGGTATGCGTTAGAGCGCAAAGACTTTTCCTCCCTGCTTTATCCTCGTTTCCTGGTAAAATACATGGGAAAATCCCATTGGGCGAAAAAGCCACTTAGCGTTAGGGTTCGCTCCCCCTGAACTTTTACAGCAAAATGGACATCACCAACAATTTTGGGGTGTGTCGGTATGCGTTGGAGGGCAAAGTCGTTTCCTACCTGCTTTATCCTCGTTTCCTGGTAAAATACATGGGAAAATCCCATTGGGGGAAAAACCCACGTAGGGTTAGGGTCCGCTCCCCCTGAACTTTTACAGCAAAATGGACATCGCCAACAATTTTGGGGTGTGTCGGTATGCGTTGGAGCGCAAAGTCTTTTCCTGCCTGCTTTATCCTCGTTTCCTGGTAAAATACATGGGAAAATCCCATTGGGGGAAAAACCCACTTAGGGTTAGGGTTCGCTCCCCCTGAACGTTTACAGCAAAATGGACATCGCCAACAATTTTGGGGTGTGTCGGTATGCATTGGAGCGCAAAGTCTTTTCCTGCCTGCTTTATCCTCGTTTCCGGGTAAAATACATGGGAAAATCCCATTGTGGGAAAAACCCACTTAGGTTTAGGGTTCGCTCCCCCTGAACTTTTACAGCAAAATGGACATCGCCAACAATTTTGGGGTGTGTCGGTATGCGTTGGAGCCAAAAGTCTTTTCCTGCCTGCTTTATCCTCGTTTCCTGGTAAAATACATGGGAAAATCCCATTGTGGGAAAAACCCACTTAGGGTTAGGGTTCGCTCCCCCTGAACTTTTACAGCAAAATGGACATCGGCAACAATTTTGGGGGGTGTCGTTACGTGTTGGAGCGCAAAGACTTTTCCTGCCTGCTTTATCCTCGTTTCCTGGTAAAATACATGGGAAAATCCCATTGGGGGAAAAACTCACTTAGGGTTAGGGTTCGCTCCCCCTGAACTTTTACAGCAAAATGGACATCGCCAACAATTTTGGGGTGTGTCGGTATGCATTGGAGCGCAAAGTCTTTTCCTGCCTGCTTTATCCTCGTTTCCTGGTAAAATACATGGGAAAATCCCATTGTGGGAAAAACCCACTTAGGGTTAGGGTTCGCTCCCCCTGAACTTTTACAGCAAAATGGACATCGCCAACAATTTTGGGGTGTGTCGGTATGCGTTGGAGCCAAAAGTCTTTTCCTGCCTGCTTTATCCTCGTTTCCTGGTAAAATACATGGGAAAATCCCATTGTGGCAAAAACCCACTTAGGGTTAGGGTTCGCTCCCCCTGAACTTTTACAGCAAAATGGACATCGCCAACAATTTTGGGGGGTGTCGTTACGTGTTCGAGCGCAAAGACTTTTCCTGCCTGCTTTATCCTCGTTTCCTGGTAAAATACATGGGAAAATCCCATTGGGGGAAAAACTCACTTAGGGTTAGGGTTCGCTCCCCCTGAACTTTTACAGCAAAATGGACATCGCCAACAATTTTGGGGTGTGTCGGTATGCGTTAGAGCGCAAAGACTTTTCCTGCCTGCTTTATCCTCGTTTCCTGGTAAAATACATGGGAAAATCCCATTGGGGGAAAACCCACTTAGCGTTAGGGTTCGCTCCCCCTGAACTTTTACAGCAAAATGGACATCACCAACAATTTTGGGGTGTGTCGGTATGCGTTGTAGCGCAAAGTCTTTTCCTGCCTGCTTTATCCTCGTTTCCTGGTAAAATACATGGGAAAATCCCATTATGGGAAAAACCCACTTAGGGTTAGGGTTCGCTCCCCCTGAACTTTTACAGCAAAATGGACATCGCCAACAATTTTGGGGGTGTCGTTACGCGTTGGAGCGCAAAGTCGTTTCCTACCTGCTTTATCCTCGTTTCCTGGTAAAATACATGGGAAAATCCCATTGTGGGAAAAACCCACGTAGGGTTAGGGTTCGCTCCCCCTGAACTTTTACAGCAAAATGGACATCGGCAACAATTTTGGGGTGTGTCGGAATGCGTTGGAGCACAAAGTCTTTTCCTGCATGCTTTATCCTCGTTTCCTGGTAAAATACATGGGAAAATCCCATTGTGGGAAAAACCCACTTAGGGTTAGGGTTCGCTCCCCCTGAACCTTTACAGCAAAATGGACATCGCCAACAATTTTGGGGGGTGTCGTTACGCGTTGGAGCGCAAAGACTTTTCCTGCCTGCTTTATCCTCGTTTCCTGGTAAAATACATGGGAAAATCCCATTGGGGGAAAAACTCACTTAGGGTTAGGGTTCGCTCCCCCTGAACTTTTACAGCAAAATGGACATCGCCAACAATTTTGGGGTGTGTCGGTATGCGTTGGAGCGCAAAGTCTTTTCCTGCCTGCTTTATCCTCGTTTCCTGGTAAAATACATGGGAAAATCCCATTGGGGGAAAAACCCACTTAGGGTTAGGGTTCGCTCCCCCTGAACGTTTACAGCAAAATGGACATCGCCAACAATTTTGGGGTGTGTCGGTATGCATTGGAGCGCAAAGTCTTTTCCTGCCTGCTTTATCCTCGTTTCCTGGTAAAATACATGGGAAAATCCCATTGTGGGAAAAACCCACTTAGGGTTAGGGTTCGCTCCCCCTGAACCTTTACAGCAAAATGGACATCGCCAACAATTTTGGGGGGTGTCGTTACGCGTTGGAGCGCAAAGACTTTTCCTGCCTGCTTTATCCTCGTTTCCTGGTAAAATACATGGGAAAATCCCATTGGGGGAAAAACTCACTTAGGGTTAGGGTTCGCTCCCCCTGAACTTTTACAGCAAAATGGACATCGCCAACAATTTTGGGGTGTGTCGGTATGCGTTGGAGCGCAAAGTCTTTTCCTGCCTGCTTTATCCTCGTTTCCTGGTAAAATACATGGGAAAATCCCATTGGGGGAAAAACCCACTTAGGGTTAGGGTTCGCTCCCCCTGAACGTTTACAGCAAAATGGACATCGCCAACAATTTTGGGGTGTGTCGGTATGCATTGGAGCGCAAAGTCTTTTCCTGCCTGCTTTATCCTCGTTTCCTGGTAAAATACATGGGAAAATCCCATTGTGGGAAAAACCCACTTAGGGTTAGGGTTCGCTCCCCCGGAACATTTACAGCAAAATGGACATCGCCAACAATTTTGGGGTGTGTCGGTATGCGTTGGAGCCAAAAGTCTTTTCCTGCCTGCTTTATCCTTGTTTCCTGGTAAAACACATGGGAAAATCCCATTGTGGGAAAAACCCACTTAGGGTTAGGGTTCGCTCCCCCTGAACTTTTACAGCAAAATGGACATCGCCAACAATTTTGGGGGGTGTCGTTACGCTTTGGAGCGCAAAGACTTTTCCTGCCTGATTTATCCTCGTTTCCTGGTAAAATACATGGGAAAATCCCATTGGGGGAAAAACTGACTTAGGGTTAGGGTTCGCTCCCCATGAACTTTTACAGCAAAATGGACATCGCCAACAATTTTGGGGTGTGTCGGTATGCGTTGGAGCGCAAAGTCGTTTCCTACCTGCTTTATCCTCGTTTCCTGGTAAAATACATGGGAAAATCCCATTGGGGGAAAAACCCACTTAGGGTTAGGGTTCGCTCCCCCTGAACTTTTACAGCAAAATGGACATTGCCAACAATTTTGGGGTGTGTCGGAATGCGTTGGAGCACAAAGTCTTTTCCTGCATGCTTTATCCTCGTTTCCTGGTAAAATACATGGGAAAATCCCATTGTGGGAAAAACCCACTTAGGGTTAGGGTTCGCTCCCCCTGAACCTTTACAGCAAAATGGACATCGCCAACAATTTTGGGGGGTGTCGTTACGCGTTGGAGCGCAAAGACTTTTCCTGCCTGCTTTATCCTCGTTTCCTGGTAAAATACATGGGAAAATCCCATTTGGGGAAAAACTCACTTAGGGTTAGGGTTCGCTCCCCCTGAACTTTTACAGCAAAATGGACATTGCCAACAATTTTGGGGTGTGTCAGTATGCGTTAGAGCGCAAAGACTTTTCCTGCCTGCTTTATCCTTGTTTCCTGGTAAAATACATGGGAAAATCCCATTAGGGGAAAAACCCACTTAGGGTTAGGGTTCGCTCCCTCTGACCTTTTACAGCAAAATGGACATCACCAACAATTTTGGGGTGTGTCGGTATGCGTTGGAGCGCAAAGTCTTTTCCTGCCTGCTTTATCCTCGTTTCCTGGTAAAATACATGGGAAAATCCCATTGTGGCAAAAACCCACTTAGGGTTAGGGTTCGCTCCCCCTGAACTTTTACAGCAAAATGGACATCGCCAACAATTTTGGGGGGTGTCGTTACGTGTTCGAGCGCAAAGACTTTTCCTGCCTGCTTTATCCTCGTTTCCTGGTAAAATACATGGGAAAATCCCATTGGGGGAAAAACTCACTTAGGGTTAGGGTTCGCTCCCCCTGAACTTTTACAGCAAAATGGACATCGCCAACAATTTTGGGGTGTGTCGGTATGCGTTAGAGCGCAAAGACTTTTCCTGCCTGCTTTATCCTCGTTTCCTGGTAAAATACATGGGAAAATCCCATTGGGGGAAAACCCACTTAGCGTTAGGGTTCGCTCCCCCTGAACTTTTACAGCAAAATGGACATCACCAACAATTTTGGGGTGTGTCGGTATGCGTTGTAGCGCAAAGTCTTTTCCTGCCTGCTTTATCCTCGTTTCCTGGTAAAATACATGGGAAAATCCCATTGTGGGAAAAACCCACTTAGGGTTAGGGTTCGCTCCCCCTGAACTTTTACAGCAAAATGGACATCGCCAACAATTTTGGGGGTGTCGTTACGCGTTGGAGCGCAAAGTCGTTTCCTACCTGCTTTATCCTCGTTTCCTGGTAAAATACATGGGAAAATCCCATTGTGGGAAAAACCCACGTAGGGTTAGGGTTCGCTCCCCCTGAACTTTTACAGCAAAATGGACATCGGCAACAATTTTGGGGTGTGTCGGAATGCGTTGGAGCACAAAGTCTTTTCCTGCATGCTTTATCCTCGTTTCCTGGTAAAATACATGGGAAAATCCCATTGTGGGAAAAACCCACTTAGGGTTAGGGTTCGCTCCCCCTGAACCTTTACAGCAAAATGGACATCGCCAACAATTTTGGGGGGTGTCGTTACGCGTTGGAGCGCAAAGACTTTTCCTGCCTGCTTTATCCTCGTTTCCTGGTAAAATACATGGGAAAATCCCATTGGGGGAAAAACTCACTTAGGGTTAGGGTTCGCTCCCCCTGAACTTTTACAGCAAAATGGACATCGCCAACAATTTTGGGGTGTGTCGGTATGCGTTGGAGCGCAAAGTCTTTTCCTGCCTGCTTTATCCTCGTTTCCTGGTAAAATACATGGGAAAATCCCATTGGGGGAAAAACCCACTTAGGGTTAGGGTTCGCTCCCCCTGAACGTTTACAGCAAAATGGACATCGCCAACAATTTTGGGGTGTGTCGGTATGCATTGGAGCGCAAAGTCTTTTCCTGCCTGCTTTATCCTCGTTTCCTGGTAAAATACATGGGAAAATCCCATTGTGGGAAAAACCCACTTAGGGTTAGGGTTCGCTCCCCCTGAACCTTTACAGCAAAATGGACATCGCCAACAATTTTGGGGGGTGTCGTTACGCGTTGGAGCGCAAAGACTTTTCCTGCCTGCTTTATCCTCGTTTCCTGGTAAAATACATGGGAAAATCCCATTGGGGGAAAAACTCACTTAGGGTTAGGGTTCGCTCCCCCTGAACTTTTACAGCAAAATGGACATCGCCAACAATTTTGGGGTGTGTCGGTATGCGTTGGAGCGCAAAGTCTTTTCCTGCCTGCTTTATCCTCGTTTCCTGGTAAAATACATGGGAAAATCCCATTGGGGGAAAAACCCACTTAGGGTTAGGGTTCGCTCCCCCTGAACGTTTACAGCAAAATGGACATCGCCAACAATTTTGGGGTGTGTCGGTATGCATTGGAGCGCAAAGTCTTTTCCTGCCTGCTTTATCCTCGTTTCCTGGTAAAATACATGGGAAAATCCCATTGTGGGAAAAACCCACTTAGGGTTAGGGTTCGCTCCCCCGGAACATTTACAGCAAAATGGACATCGCCAACAATTTTGGGGTGTGTCGGTATGCGTTGGAGCCAAAAGTCTTTTCCTGCCTGCTTTATCCTTGTTTCCTGGTAAAACACATGGGAAAATCCCATTGTGGGAAAAACCCACTTAGGGTTAGGGTTCGCTCCCCCTGAACTTTTACAGCAAAATGGACATCGCCAACAATTTTGGGGGGTGTCGTTACGCTTTGGAGCGCAAAGACTTTTCCTGCCTGATTTATCCTCGTTTCCTGGTAAAATACATGGGAAAATCCCATTGGGGGAAAAACTGACTTAGGGTTAGGGTTCGCTCCCCATGAACTTTTACAGCAAAATGGACATCGCCAACAATTTTGGGGTGTGTCGGTATGCGTTGGAGCGCAAAGTCGTTTCCTACCTGCTTTATCCTCGTTTCCTGGTAAAATACATGGGAAAATCCCATTGGGGGAAAAACCCACTTAGGGTTAGGGTTCGCTCCCCCTGAACTTTTACAGCAAAATGGACATTGCCAACAATTTTGGGGTGTGTCGGAATGCGTTGGAGCACAAAGTCTTTTCCTGCATGCTTTATCCTCGTTTCCTGGTAAAATACATGGGAAAATCCCATTGTGGGAAAAACCCACTTAGGGTTAGGGTTCGCTCCCCCTGAACCTTTACAGCAAAATGGACATCGCCAACAATTTTGGGGGGTGTCGTTACGCGTTGGAGCGCAAAGACTTTTCCTGCCTGCTTTATCCTCGTTTCCTGGTAAAATACATGGGAAAATCCCATTTGGGGAAAAACTCACTTAGGGTTAGGGTTCGCTCCCCCTGAACTTTTACAGCAAAATGGACATTGCCAACAATTTTGGGGTGTGTCAGTATGCGTTAGAGCGCAAAGACTTTTCCTGCCTGCTTTATCCTTGTTTCCTGGTAAAATACATGGGAAAATCCCATTAGGGGAAAAACCCACTTAGGGTTAGGGTTCGCTCCCTCTGACCTTTTACAGCAAAATGGACATCACCAACAATTTTGGGGTGTGTCGGTATGCGTTGGAGCGCAAAGTCTTTTCCTGCCTGCTTTATCCTCGTTTCCTGGTAAAATACATGGGAAAATCCCATTGTGGGAAAAACCCACTTAGGGTTAGGGTTCGCTCCCCCTGAACGTTTACAGCAAAATGGACATCGCCAACAATTTTGGGGTGTGTCGGTATGCGTTGGAGCACAAAGACTTTTCCTGCCTGCTTTATCCTCGTTTCCTGGTAAAATACATGGGAAAATCCCATTGGGGGAAAAACCCACTTAGGGTTAGGGTTCGCTCCCCCTGAACGTTTACAGCAAAATGGACATCGCCAACAATTTTGGGGTGTGTCGGTATGCATTGGAGCGCAAAGTCTTTTCCTGCCTGCTTTATCCTCGTTTCCTGGTAAAATACATGGGAAAATCCCATTGGGGGAAAACCCACTTAGCGTTAGGGTTCGCTCCCCCTGAACTTTTACAGCAAAATGGACATCGCCAACAATTTTGGGGTGTGACGGTATGCGTTGGAGCGCAAAGTCTTTTCCTGCCTGCTTTATCCTCGTTTCCTGGTAAAATACATGGGAAAATCCCATTGGGGGAAAACCCACTTAGGGTTAGGGTTTGCTCCCCCTGAACGTTTACAGCAAAATGGACATCGCCAACAATTTTGGGGTGTGTCGGTATGCATTGGAGCGCAAAGACTTTTCCTGCCTGCTTTATCCTCGTTTCCTTGTAAAATACATGGGAAAATCCCATTGGGGGAAAAACCCACTTAGGGTTAGGGTTCGCTCCCCCTGACCTTTTACAGCAAAATGGACATCACCAACAATTTTGGGGTGTGTCGGTATGCGTTGTAGCGCAATGTCTTTTCCTGCCTGCTTTATCCTCGTTTCCTGGTAAAATACATGGGAAAATCCCATTGTGGGAAAAACCCACTTAGGGTTAGGGTTCGCTCCCCCTGAACCTTTACAGCAAAATGGACATCGCCAACAATTTTGGGGGGTGTCATTACGCGTTGGAGCGCAAAGTCGTTTCCTACCTGCTTTATCCTCGTTTCCTGGTAAAATACATGGGAAAATCCCATTGGGGGAAAAACCCACGTAGGGTTAGGGTTCGCTCCCCCTGAACTTTTACAGCAAAATGGACATCGCCAACAATTTTGGGGTGTGTCGGAATGCGTTGGAGCACAAAGTCTTTTCCTGCATGCTTTATCCTCGTTTCCTGGTAAAATACATGGGAAAATCCCATTGTGGGAAAAACCCACTTAGGGTTAGGGTTCGCTCCCCCTGAACCTTTACAGCAAAATGGACATCGCCAACAATTTTGGGGGGTGTCGTTACGCGTTGGAGCGCAAAGACTTTTCCTGCCTGCTTTATCCTCGTTTCCTGGTAAAATACATGGGAAAATCCCATTGTGGGAAAAACCCACTTAGGGTTAGGGTTCGCTCCCCCTGAACCTTTACAGCAAAATGGACATCGCCAACAATTTTGGGGGGTGTCGTTACGCGTTGGAGCGCAAAGACTTTTCCTGCCTGCTTTATCCTCGTTTCCTGGTAAAATACATGGGAAAATCCCATTGGGGGAAAAACTCACTTAGGGTTAGGGTTCGCTCCCCCTGAACTTTTACAGCAAAATGGACATCGCCAACAATTTTGGGGTGTGTCGGTATGCGTTGGAGCGCAAAGTCTTTTCCTGCCTGCTTTATCCTCGTTTCCTGGTAAAATACATGGGAAAATCCCATTGGGGGAAAAACCCACTTAGGGTTAGGGTTCGCTCCCCCTGAACGTTTACAGCAAAATGGACATCGCCAACAATTTTGGGGTGTGTCGGTATGCATTGGAGCGCAAAGTCTTTTCCTGCCTGCTTTATCCTCGTTTCCTGGTAAAATACATGGGAAAATCCCATTGTGGGAAAAACCCACTTAGGGTTAGGGTTCGCTCCCCTGAACCTTTACAGCAAAATGGACATCGCCAACAATTTTGGGGGTGTCGTTACGCGTTGGAGCGCAAAGACTTTTCCTGCCTGCTTTATCCTCGTTTCCTGGTAAAATACATGGGAAAATCCCATTGGGGGAAAAACTCACTTAGGGTTAGGGTTCGCTCCCCTGAACTTTTACAGCAAAATGGACATCGCCAACAATTTTGGGGTGTGTCGGTATGCGTTGGAGCGCAAAGTCTTTTCCTGCCTGCTTTATCCTCGTTTCCTGGTAAAATACATGGGAAAATCCCATTGGGGGAAAAACCCACTTAGGGTTAGGGTTCGCTCCCCCTGAACGTTTACAGCAAAATGGACATCGCCAACAATTTTGGGGTGTGTCGGTATGCATTGGAGCGCAAAGTCTTTTCCTGCCTGCTTTATCCTCGTTTCCTGGTAAAATACATGGGAAAATCCCATTGTGGGAAAAACCCACTTAGGGTTAGGGTTCGCTCCCCCGGAACATTTACAGCAAAATGGACATCGCCAACAATTTTGGGGTGTGTCGGTATGCGTTGGAGCCAAAAGTCTTTTCCTGCCTGCTTTATCCTTGTTTCCTGGTAAAACACATGGGAAAATCCCATTGTGGGAAAAAACCCACTTAGGGTTAGGGTTCGCTCCCCCTGAACTTTTACAGCAAAATGGACATCGCCAACAATTTTGGGGGGTGTCGTTACGCTTTGGAGCGCAAAGACTTTTCCTGCCTGATTTATCCTCGTTTCCTGGTAAAATACATGGGAAAATCCCATTGGGGGAAAAACTGACTTAGGGTTAGGTTCGCTCCCCATGAACTTTTACAGCAAAATGGACATCGCCAACAATTTTGGGGTGTGTCGGTATGCGTTGGAGCGCAAAGTCGTTTCCTACCTGCTTTATCCTCGTTTCCTGGTAAAATACATGGGAAAATCCCATTGGGGGAAAAACCCACTTAGGGTTAGGGTTCGCTCCCCCTGAACTTTTACAGCAAAATGGACATTGCCAACAATTTTGGGGTGTGTCGGAATGCGTTGGAGCACAAAGTCTTTTCCTGCATGCTTTATCCTCGGTTTCCTGGTAAAATACATGGGAAAATCCCATTGTGGGAAAAACCCACTTAGGGTTAGGGTTCGCTCCCCCTGAACCTTTACAGCAAAATGGACATCGCCAACAATTTTGGGGGGTGTCGTTACGCGTTGGAGCGCAAAGACTTTTCCTGCCTGCTTTATCCTCGTTTCCTGGTAAAATACATGGGAAAATCCCATTTGGGGAAAAACTCACTTAGGGTTAGGGTTCGCTCCCCCTGAACTTTTACAGCAAAATGGACATTGCCAACAATTTTGGGGTGTGTCAGTATGCGTTAGAGCGCAAAGACTTTTCCTGCCTGCTTTATCCTTGTTTCCTGGTAAAATACATGGGAAAATCCCATTGGGGGAAAAACTCACTTAGGGTTAGGGTTCGCTCCCCCTGAACTTTTACAGCAAAATGGACATCGCCAACAATTTTGGGGTGTGTCGGTATGCGTTGGAGCGCAAAGTCTTTTCCTGCCTGCTTTATCCTCGTTTCCTGGTAAAATACATGGGAAAATCCCATTGGGGGAAAAACCCACTTAGGGTTAGGGTTCGCTCCCCCTGAACGTTTACAGCAAAATGGACATCGCCAACAATTTTGGGGTGTGTCGGTATGCATTGGAGCGCAAAAGTCTTTTCCTGCCTGCTTTATCCTCGTTTCCTGGTAAAATACATGGGAAAATCCCATTGTGGGAAAAACCCACTTAGGGTTAGGGTTCGCTCCCCCTGAACCTTTACAGCAAAATGGACATCGCCAACAATTTGGGGGGTGTCGTTACGCGTTGGAGCGCAAAGACTTTTCCTGCCTGCTTTATCCTCGTTTCCTGGTAAAATACATGGGAAAATCCCATTGGGGGAAAAACTCACTTAGGGTTAGGGTTCGCTCCCCCTGAACTTTTACAGCAAAATGGACATCGCCAACAATTTTGGGGTGTGTCGGTATGCGTTGGAGCGCAAAGTCTTTTCCTGCCTGCTTTATCCTCGTTTCCTGGTAAAATACATGGGAAAATCCCATTGGGGGAAAAACCCACTTAGGGTTAGGGTTCGCTCCCCCTGAACGTTTACAGCAAAATGGACATCGCCAACAATTTTGGGGTGTGTCGGTATGCATTGGAGCGCAAAGTCTTTTCCTGCCTGCTTTATCCTCGTTTCCTGGTAAAATACATGGGAAAATCCCATTGTGGGAAAAACCCACTTAGGGGTTAGGGTTCGCTCCCCCGGAACATTTACAGCAAAATGGACATCGCCAACAATTTTGGGGTGTGTCGGTATGCGTTGGAGCCAAAAGTCTTTTCCTGCCTGCTTTATCCTTGTTTCCTGGTAAAACACATGGGAAAATCCCATTGTGGGAAAAACCCACTTAGGGTTAGGGTTCGCTCCCCCTGAACTTTTACAGCAAAATGGACATCGCCAACAATTTTGGGGGGTGTCGTTACGCTTTGGAGCGCAAAGACTTTTCCTGCCTGATTTATCCTCGTTTCCTGGTAAAATACATGGGAAAATCCCATTGGGGGAAAAACTGACTTAGGGTTAGGGTTCGCTCCCCATGAACTTTTACAGCAAAATGGACATCGCCAACAATTTTGGGGTGTGTCGGTATGCGTTGGAGCGCAAAGTCGTTTCCTACCTGCTTTATCCTCGTTTCCTGGTAAAATACATGGGAAAATCCCATTGGGGGAAAAACCCACTTAGGGTTAGGGTTCGCTCCCCCTGAACTTTTACAGCAAAATGGACATTGCCAACAATTTTGGGGTGTGTCGGAATGCGTTGGAGCACAAAGTCTTTTCCTGCATGCTTTATCCTCGTTTCCTGGTAAAATACATGGGAAAATCCCATTGTGGGAAAAACCCACTTAGGGTTAGGGTTCGCTCCCCCTGAACCTTTACAGCAAAATGGACATCGCCAACAATTTTGGGGGTGTCGTTACGCGTTGGAGCGCAAAGACTTTTCCTGCCTGCTTTATCCTCGTTTCCTGGTAAAATACATGGGAAAATCCCATTTGGGGAAAAACTCACTTAGGGTTAGGGTTCGCTCCCCCTGAACTTTTACAGCAAAATGGACATTGCCAACAATTTTGGGGTGTGTCAGTATGCGTTAGAGCGCAAAGACTTTTCCTGCCTGCTTTATCCTTGTTTCCTGGTAAAATACATGGGAAAATCCCATTAGGGGAAAAACCCACTTAGGGTTAGGGTTCGCTCCCTCTGACCTTTTACAGCAAAATGGACATCACCAACAATTTTGGGGTGTGTCGGTATGCGTTGGAGCGCAAAGTCTTTTCCTGCCTGCTTTATCCTCGTTTCCTGGTAAAATACATGGGAAAATCCCATTGTGGGAAAAACCCACTTAGGGTTAGGGTTCGCTCCCCCTGAACGTTTACAGCAAAATGGACATCGCCAACAATTTTGGGGTGTGTCGGTATGCGTTGGAGCACAAAGACTTTTCCTGCCTGCTTTATCCTCGTTTCCTGGTAAAATACATGGGAAAATCCCATTGGGGGAAAAACCCACTTAGGGTTAGGGTTCGCTCCCCCTGAACGTTTACAGCAAAATGGACATCGCCAACAATTTTGGGTGTGTCGGTATGCATTGGAGCGCAAAGTCTTTTCCTGCCTGCTTTATCCTCGTTTCCTGGTAAAATACATGGGAAAATCCCATTGGGGGAAAACCCACTTAGCGTTAGGGTTCGCTCCCCCTGAACTTTTACAGCAAAATGGACATCGCCAACAATTTTGGGGTGTGACGGTATGCGTTGGAGCGCAAAGTCTTTTCCTGCCTGCTTTATCCTCGTTTCCTGGTAAAATACATGGGAAAATCCCATTGGGGGAAAACCCACTTAGGGTTAGGGTTTGCTCCCCCTGAACGTTTACAGCAAAATGGACATCGCCAACAATTTTGGGGTGTGTCGGTATGCATTGGAGCGCAAAGACTTTTCCTGCCTGCTTTATCCTCGTTTCCTTGTAAAATACATGGGAAAATCCCATTGGGGGAAAAACCCACTTAGGGTTAGGGTTCGCTCCCCCTGACCTTTTACAGCAAAATGGACATCACCAACAATTTTGGGTGTGTCGGTATGCGTTGTAGCGCAATGTCTTTTCCTGCCTGCTTTATCCTCGTTTCCTGGTAAAATACATGGGAAAATCCCATTGTGGGAAAAACCCACTTAGGGTTAGGGTTCGCTCCCCCTGAACCTTTACAGCAAAATGGACATCGCCAACAATTTTGGGGGGTGTCATTACGCGTTGGAGCGCAAAGTCGTTTCCTACCTGCTTTATCCTCGTTTCCTGGTAAAATACATGGGAAAATCCCATTGGGGGAAAAACCCACGTAGGGTTAGGGTTCGCTCCCCCTGAACTTTTACAGCAAAATGGACATCGCCAACAATTTTGGGGTGTGTCGGAATGCGTTGGAGCACAAAGTCTTTTCCTGCATGCTTTATCCTCGTTTCCTGGTAAAATACATGGGAAAATCCCATTGTGGGAAAAACCCACTTAGGGTTAGGGTTCGCTCCCCTGAACCTTTACAGCAAAATGGACATCGCCAACAATTTTGGGGGGTGTCGTTACGCGTTGGAGCGCAAAGACTTTTCCTGCCTGCTTTATCCTCGTTTCCTGGTAAAATACATGGGAAAATCCCATTGTGGGAAAAACCCACTTAGGGTTAGGGTTCGCTCCCCCTGAACCTTTACAGCAAAATGGACATCGCCAACAATTTTGGGGGGTGTCGTTACGCGTTGGAGCGCAAAGACTTTTCCTGCCTGCTTTATCCTCGTTTCCTGGTAAAATACATGGGAAAATCCCATTGGGGGAAAAACTCACTTAGGGTTAGGGTTCGCTCCCCCTGAACTTTTACAGCAAAATGGACATCGGCAACAATTTTGGGGTGTGTCGGTATGCGTTGGAGCGCAAAGTCTTTTCCTGCCTGCTTTATCCTCGTTTCCTGGTAAAATACATGGGAAAATCCCATTGGGGGAAAACCCACTTAGGGTTAGGGTTCGCTCCCCCTGAACGTTTACAGCAAAATGGACATCGCCAACAATTTTGGGGTGTGTCGGTATGCATTGGAGCGCAAAGTCTTTTCCTGCCTGCTTTATCCTCGTTTCCTGGTAAAATACATGGGAAAATCCCATTGTTGGGAAAAACCCACTTAGGGTTAGGGTTCGCTCCCCCTGAACCTTTACAGCAAAATGGACATCGCCAACAATTTTGGGGGGTGTCGTTACGCGTTGGAGCGCAAAGACTTTTCCTGCCTGCTTTATCCTCGTTTCCTGGTAAAATACATGGGAAAATCCCATTGGGGGAAAAACTCACTTAGGGTTAGGGTTCGCTCCCCCTGAACTTTTACAGCAAAATGGACATCGCCAACAATTTTGGGGTGTGTCGGTATGCGTTGGAGCGCAAAGTCTTTTCCTGCCTGCTTTATCCTCGTTTCCTGGTAAAATACATGGGAAAATCCCATTGGGGGAAAAACCCACTTAGGGTTAGGGTTCGCTCCCCCTGAACGTTTACAGCAAAATGGACATCGCCAACAATTTTGGGGTGTGTCGGTATGCATTGGAGCGCAAAGTCTTTTCCTGCCTGCTTTATCCTCGTTTCCTGGTAAAATACATGGGAAAATCCCATTGTGGGAAAAACCCACTTAGGGTTAGGGTTCGCTCCCCCGGAACATTTACAGCAAAATGGACATCGCCAACAATTTTGGGGTGTGTCGGTATGCGTTGGAGCCAAAAGTCTTTTCCTGCCTGCTTTATCCTTGTTTCCTGGTAAAACACATGGGAAAATCCCATTGTGGGAAAAACCCACTTAGGGTTAGGGTTCGCTCCCCCTGAACTTTTACAGCAAAATGGACATCGCCAACAATTTTGGGGGGTGTCGTTACGCTTTGGAGCGCAAAGACTTTTCCTGCCTGATTTATCCTCGTTTCCTGGTAAAATACATGGGAAAATCCCATTGGGGGAAAAACTGACTTAGGGTTAGGGTTCGCTCCCCATGAACTTTTACAGCAAAATGGACATCGCCAACAATTTTGGGGTGTGTCGGTATGCGTTGGAGCGCAAAGTCGTTTCCTACCTGCTTTATCCTCGTTTCCTGGTAAAATACATGGGAAAATCCCATTGGGGGAAAAACCCACTTAGGGTTAGGGTTCGCTCCCCCTGAACTTTTACAGCAAAATGGACATTGCCAACAATTTTGGGGTGTGTCGGAATGCGTTGGAGCACAAAGTCTTTTCCTGCATGCTTTATCCTCGTTTCCTGGTAAAATACATGGGAAAATCCCATTGTGGGAAAAACCCACTTAGGGTTAGGGTTCGCTCCCCCTGAACCTTTACAGCAAAATGGACATCGCCAACAATTTTGGGGGGTGTCGTTACGCGTTGGAGCGCAAAGACTTTTCCTGCCTGCTTTATCCTCGTTTCCTGGTAAAATACATGGGAAAATCCCATTTGGGGAAAAACTCACTTAGGGTTAGGGTTCGCTCCCCCTGAACTTTTACAGCAAAATGGACATTGCCAACAATTTTGGGGTGTGTCAGTATGCGTTAGAGCGCAAAGACTTTTCCTGCCTGCTTTATCCTTGTTTCCTGGTAAAATACATGGGAAAATCCCATTAGGGGAAAAACCCACTTAGGGTTAGGGTTCGCTCCCTCTGACCTTTTACAGCAAAATGGACATCACCAACAATTTTGGGGTGTGTCGGTATGCGTTGGAGCGCAAAGTCTTTTCCTGCCTGCTTTATCCTCGTTTCCTGGTAAAATACATGGGAAAATCCCATTGTGGGAAAAACCCACTTAGGGTTAGGGTTCGCTCCCCCTGAACGTTTACAGCAAAATGGACATCGCCAACAATTTTGGGGTGTGTCGGTATGCGTTGGAGCACAAAGACTTTTCCTGCCTGCTTTATCCTCGTTTCCTGGTAAAATACATGGGAAAATCCCATTGGGGGAAAAACCCACTTAGGGTTAGGGTTCGCTCCCCCTGAACGTTTACAGCAAAATGGACATCGCCAACAATTTTGGGGTGTGTCGGTATGCATTGGAGCGCAAAGTCTTTTCCTGCCTGCTTTATCCTCGTTTCCTGGTAAAATACATGGGAAAATCCCATTGGGGGAAAACCCACTTAGCGTTAGGGTTCGCTCCCCCTGAACTTTTACAGCAAAATGGACATCGCCAACAATTTTGGGGTGTGACGGTATGCGTTGGAGCGCAAAGTCTTTTCCTGCCTGCTTTATCCTCGTTTCCTGGTAAAATACATGGGAAAATCCCATTGGGGGAAAACCCACTTAGGGTTAGGGTTTGCTCCCCCTGAACGTTTACAGCAAAATGGACATCGCCAACAATTTTGGGGTGTGTCGGTATGCATTGGAGCGCAAAGACTTTTCCTGCCTGCTTTATCCTCGTTTCCTTGTAAAATACATGGGAAAATCCCATTGGGGGAAAAACCCACTTAGGGTTAGGGTTCGCTCCCCCTGACCTTTTACAGCAAAATGGACATCACCAACAATTTTGGGGTGTGTCGGTATGCGTTGTAGCGCAAAGTCTTTTCCTGCCTGCTTTATCCTCGTTTCCTGGTAAAATACATGGGAAAATCCCATTGTGGGAAAAACCCACTTAGGGTTAGGGTTCGCTCCCCCTGAACCTTTACAGCAAAATGGACATCGCCAACAATTTTGGGGGGTGTCGTTACGCGTTGGAGCGCAAAGTCGTTTCCTACCTGCTTTATCCTCGTTTCCTGGTAAAATACATGGGAAAATCCCATTGGGGGAAAAACCCACGTAGGGTTAGGGTTCGCTCCCCCTGAACTTTTACAGCAAAATGGACATCGCCAACAATTTTGGGGTGTGTCGGAATGCGTTGGAGCACAAAGTCTTTTCCTGCATGCTTTATCCTCGTTTCCTGGTAAAATACATGGGAAAATCCCATTGTGGGAAAAACCCACTTAGGGTTAGGGTTCGCTCCCCCTGAACCTTTACAGCAAAATGGACATCGCCAACAATTTTGGGGGGTGTCGTTACGCGTTGGAGCGCAAAGACTTTTCCTGCCTGCTTTATCCTCGTTTCCTGGTAAAATACATGGGAAAATCCCATTTGGGGAAAAACTCACTTAGGGTTAGGGTTCGCTCCCCCTGAACTTTTACAGCAAAATGGACATTGCCAACAATTTTGGGGTGTGTCAGTATGCGTTAGAGCGCAAAGACTTTTCCTGCCTGCTTTATCCTTGTTTCCTGGTAAAATACATGGGAAAATCCCATTAGGGGAAAAACCCACTTAGGGTTAGGGTTCCCTCCCTCTGACCTTTTACAGCAAAATGGACATCACCAACAATTTTGGGGTGTGTCGGTATGCGTTGGAGCGCAAAGTCTTTTCCTGCCTGCTTTATCCTCGTTTCCTGGTAAAATACATGGGAAAATCCCATTGTGGGAAAAACCCACTTAGGGTTAGGGTTCGCTCCCCCTGAACTTTTACAGCAAAATGGACATCGCCAACAATTTTGGGGTGTGTCGGTATGCGTTGGAGCACAAAGACTTTTCCTGCCTGCTTTATCCTCGTTTCCTGGTAAAATACATGGGAAAATCCCATTGGGGGAAAAACCCACTTAGGGTTAGGGTTCGCTCCCCCTGAACGTTTACAGCAAAATGGACATCGCCAACAATTTTGGGGTGTGTCGGTATGCATTGGAGCGCAAAGTCTTTTCCTGCCTGCTTTATCCTCGTTTCCTGGTAAAATACATGGGAAAATCCCATTGGGGGAAAACCCACTTAGCGTTAGGGTTCGCTCCCCCTGAACTTTTACAGCAAAATGGACATCGCCAACAATTTTGGGGTGTGACGGTATGCGTTGGAGCGCAAAGTCTTTTCCTGCCTGCTTTATCCTCGTTTCCTGGTAAAATACATGGGAAAATCCCATTGGGGGAAAACCAACTTAGGGTTAGGGTTTGCTCCCCCTGAACGTTTACAGCAAAATGGACATCGCCAACAATTTTGGGGTGTGTCGGTATGCATTGGAGCGCAAAGTCTTTTCCTGCCTGCTTTATCCTCGTTTCCTGGTAAAATACATGGGAAAATCCCATTGGGGGAAAAACCCACTTAGGGTTAGGGTTCGCTCCCTCTGAACTTTTACAGCAAAATGGACATCGCCAACAATTTTGGGGTGTGACGGTATGCGTTGGAGCGCAAAGTCTTTTCCTGCCTGCTTTATCCTCGTTTCCTGGTAAAATACATGGGAAAATCCCATTGGGGGAAAACCCACTTAGGGTTAGGGTTTGCTCCCCCTGAACGTTTACAGCAAAATGGACATCGCCAACAATTTTGGGGTGTGTCGGTATGCATTGGAGCGCAAAGACTTTTCCTGCCTGCTTTATCCTCGTTTCCTTGTAAAATACATGGGAAAATCCCATTGGGGGAAAAACCCACTTAGGGTTAGGGTTCGCTCCCCCTGACCTTTTACAGCAAAATGGACATCACCAACAATTTTGGGGTGTGTCGGTATGCGTTGTAGCGCAAAGTCTTTTCCTGCCTGCTTTATCCTCGTTTCCTGGTAAAATACATGGGAAAATCCCATTGTGGGAAAAACCCACTTAGGGTTAGGGTTCGCTCCCCCTGAACTTTTACAGCAAAATGGACATCGCCAACAATTTTGGGGGGTGTCGTTACGCGTTGGAGCGCAAAGTCGTTTCCTACCTGCTTTATCCTCGTTTCCTGGTAAAATACATGGGAAAATCCCATTGGGGGAAAAACCCACGTAGGGTTAGGGTTCGCTCCCCCTGAACTTTTACAGCAAAATGGACATCGCCAACAATTTTGGGGTGTGTCGGAATGCGTTGGAGCACAAAGTCTTTTCCTGCATGCTTTATCCTCGTTTCCTGGTAAAATACATGGGAAAATCCCATTGTGGGAAAAACCCACTTAGGGTTAGGGTTCGCTCCCCCTGAACCTTTACAGCAAAATGGACATCGCCAACAATTTTGGGGGGTGTCGTTACGCGTTGGAGCGCAAAGACTTTTCCTGCCTGCTTTATCCTCGTTTCCTGGTAAAATACATGGGAAAATCCCATTTGGGGAAAAACTCACTTAGGGTTAGGGTTCGCTCCCCCTGAACTTTTACAGCAAAATGGACATCGCCAACAATTTTGGGGTGTGTCGGTATGCGTTGGAGCACAAAGACTTTTCCTGCCTGCTTTATCCTCGTTTCCTGGTAAAATACATGGGAAAATCCCATTGGGGGAAAAACCCACTTAGGGTTAGGGTTCGCTCCCCCTGAACGTTTACAGCAAAATGGACATCGCCAACAATTTTGGGGTGTGTCGGTATGCATTGGAGCGCAAAGTCTTTTCCTGCCTGCTTTATCCTCGTTTCCTGGTAAAATACATGGGAAAATCCCATTGGGGGAAAACCCACTTAGCGTTAGGGTTCGCTCCCCCTGAACTTTTACAGCAAAATGGACATCGCCAACAATTTTGGGGTGTGACGGTATGCGTTGGAGCGCAAAGTCTTTTCCTGCCTGCTTTATCCTCGTTTCCTGGTAAAATACATGGGAAAATCCCATTGGGGGAAAACCAACTTAGGGTTAGGGTTTGCTCCCCCTGAACGTTTACAGCAAAATGGACATCGCCAACAATTTTGGGGTGTGTCGGTATGCATTGGAGCGCAAAGTCTTTTCCTGCCTGCTTTATCCTCGTTTCCTGGTAAAATACATGGGTAAATCCCATTGTGGGAAAAACCCACTTAGGGATAGGGTTCGCTCCCCCGGAACTTTTACAGCAAAATGGACATCGCCAACAATTTTGGGGTGTGTCGGTATGCGTTGGAGCCAAAAGTCTTTTCCTGCCTGCTTTATCCTCGTTTCCTGGTAAAATACATGGGAAAATCCCATTGTGGGAAAAACCCACTTAGGGTTAGGGTTCGCTCCCCCTGAACTTTTACAGCAAAATGGACATCGCCAACAATTTTGGGGGGTGTCGTTACGTGTTGGAGCGCAAAGACTTTTCCTGCCTGCTTTATCCTCGTTTCCTGGTAAAATACATGGGAAAATCCCATTGGGGGAAAAACTCACTTAGGGTTAGGGTTCGCTCCCCCTGAACTTTTACAGCAAAATGGACATCGCCAACAATTTTGGGGTGTGTCGGTATGCGTTAGAGCGCAAAGACTTTTCCTGCATGCTTTATCCTCGTTTCCTGGTAAAATACATGGGAAAATCCCATTGGGGGAAAACCCACTTAGGGTTAGGGTTCGCTCCCCCTGAACTTTTACAGCAAAATGGACATTGCCAACAATTTTGGGGTGTGTCAGTATGCGTTAGAGCGCAAAGACTTTTCCTGCCTGCTTTATCCTTGTTTCCTGGTAAAATACATGGGAAAATCCCATTAGGGGAAAAACCCACTTAGGGTTAGGGTTCCCTCCCTCTGACCTTTTACAGCAAAATGGACATCACCAACAATTTTGGGGTGTGTCGGTATGCGTTGGAGCGCAAAGTCTTTTCCTGCCTGCTTTATCCTCGTTTCCTGGTAAAATACATGGGAAAATCCCATTGTGGGAAAAACCCACTTAGGGTTAGGGTTCGCTCCCCCTGAACTTTTACAGCAAAATGGACATCGCCAACAATTTTGGGGTGTGTCGGTATGCGTTGGAGCACAAAGACTTTTCCTGCCTGCTTTATCCTCGTTTCCTGGTAAAATACATGGGAAAATCCCATTGGGGGAAAAACCCACTTAGGGTTAGGGTTCGCTCCCCCTGAACGTTTACAGCAAAATGGACATCGCCAACAATTTTGGGGTGTGTCGGTATGCATTGGAGCGCAAAGTCTTTTCCTGCCTGCTTTATCCTCGTTTCCTGGTAAAATACATGGGAAAATCCCATTGGGGGAAAACCCACTTAGCGTTAGGGTTCGCTCCCCCTGAACTTTTACAGCAAAATGGACATCGCCAACAATTTTGGGGTGTGACGGTATGCGTTGGAGCGCAAAGTCTTTTCCTGCCTGCTTTATCCTCGTTTCCTGGTAAAATACATGGGAAAATCCCATTGGGGGAAAACCAACTTAGGGTTAGGGTTTGCTCCCCCTGAACGTTTACAGCAAAATGGACATCGCCAACAATTTTGGGGTGTGTCGGTATGCATTGGAGCGCAAAGTCTTTTCCTGCCTGCTTTATCCTCGTTTCCTGGTAAAATACATGGGAAAATCCCATTGGGGGAAAAACCCACTTAGGGTTAGGGTTCGCTCCCTCTGAACTTTTACAGCAAAATGGACATCGCCAACAATTTTGGGGTGTGACGGTATGCGTTGGAGCGCAAAGTCTTTTCCTGCCTGCTTTATCCTCGTTTCCTGGTAAAATACATGGGAAAATCCCATTGGGGGAAAACCCACTTAGGGTTAGGGTTTGCTCCCCCTGAACGTTTACAGCAAAATGGACATCGCCAACAATTTTGGGGTGTGTCGGTATGCATTGGAGCGCAAAGACTTTTCCTGCCTGCTTTATCCTCGTTTCCTTGTAAAATACATGGGAAAATCCCATTGGGGGAAAAACCCACTTAGGGTTAGGGTTCGCTCCCCCTGACCTTTTACAGCAAAATGGACATCACCAACAATTTTGGGGTGTGTCGGTATGCGTTGTAGCGCAAAGTCTTTTCCTGCCTGCTTTATCCTCGTTTCCTGGTAAAATACATGGGAAAATCCCATTGTGGGAAAAACCCACTTAGGGTTAGGGTTCGCTCCCCCTGAACTTTTACAGCAAAATGGACATCGCCAACAATTTTGGGGGGTGTCGTTACGCGTTGGAGCGCAAAGTCGTTTCCTACCTGCTTTATCCTCGTTTCCTGGTAAAATACATGGGAAAATCCCATTGGGGGAAAAACCCACGTAGGGTTAGGGTTCGCTCCCCCTGAACTTTTACAGCAAAATGGACATCGCCAACAATTTTGGGGTGTGTCGGAATGCGTTGGAGCACAAAGTCTTTTCCTGCATGCTTTATCCTCGTTTCCTGGTAAAATACATGGGAAAATCCCATTGTGGGAAAAACCCACTTAGGGTTAGGGTTCGCTCCCCCTGAACCTTTACAGCAAAATGGACATCGCCAACAATTTTGGGGGGTGTCGTTACGCGTTGGAGCGCAAAGACTTTTCCTGCCTGCTTTATCCTCGTTTCCTGGTAAAATACATGGGAAAATCCCATTTGGGGAAAAACTCACTTAGGGTTAGGGTTCGCTCCCCCTGAACTTTTACAGCAAAATGGACATCGCCAACAATTTTGGGGTGTGTCGGTATGCGTTGGAGCACAAAGACTTTTCCTGCCTGCTTTATCCTCGTTTCCTGGTAAAATACATGGGAAAATCCCATTGGGGGAAAAACCCACTTAGGGTTAGGGTTCGCTCCCCCTGAACGTTTACAGCAAAATGGACATCGCCAACAATTTTGGGGTGTGTCGGTATGCATTGGAGCGCAAAGTCTTTTCCTGCCTGCTTTATCCTCGTTTCCTGGTAAAATACATGGGAAAATCCCATTGGGGGAAAACCCACTTAGCGTTAGGGTTCGCTCCCCCTGAACTTTTACAGCAAAATGGACATCGCCAACAATTTTGGGGTGTGACGGTATGCGTTGGAGCGCAAAGTCTTTTCCTGCCTGCTTTATCCTCGTTTCCTGGTAAAATACATGGGAAAATCCCATTGGGGGAAAACCAACTTAGGGTTAGGGTTTGCTCCCCCTGAACGTTTACAGCAAAATGGACATCGCCAACAATTTTGGGGTGTGTCGGTATGCATTGGAGCGCAAAGTCTTTTCCTGCCTGCTTTATCCTCGTTTCCTGGTAAAATACATGGGTAAATCCCATTGTGGGAAAAACCCACTTAGGGATAGGGTTCGCTCCCCCGGAACTTTTACAGCAAAATGGACATCGCCAACAATTTTGGGGTGTGTCGGTATGCGTTGGAGCCAAAAGTCTTTTCCTGCCTGCTTTATCCTCGTTTCCTGGTAAAATACATGGGAAAATCCCATTGTGGGAAAAACCCACTTAGGGTTAGGGTTCGCTCCCCCTGAACTTTTACAGCAAAATGGACATCGCCAACAATTTTGGGGGGTGTCGTTACGTGTTGGAGCGCAAAGACTTTTCCTGCCTGCTTTATCCTCGTTTCCTGGTAAAATACATGGGAAAATCCCATTGGGGGAAAAACTCACTTAGGGTTAGGGTTCGCTCCCCCTGAACTTTTACAGCAAAATGGACATCGCCAACAATTTTGGGGTGTGTCGGTATGCGTTAGAGCGCAAAGACTTTTCCTGCATGCTTTATCCTCGTTTCCTGGTAAAATACATGGGAAAATCCCATTGGGGGAAAACCCACTTAGCGTTAGGGTTCGCTCCCCCTGAACTTTTACAGCAAAATGGACATCGCCAACAATTTTGGGGTGTGACGGTATGCGTTGGAGCGCAAAGTCTTTTCCTGCCTGCTTTATCCTCGTTTCCTGGTAAAATACATGGGAAAATCCCATTGGGGGAAAACCCACTGAGGGTTAGGGTTTGCTCCCCCTGAACGTTTACAGCAAAATGGACATCGCCAACAATTTTGGGGTGTGTCGTTATGCATTGGAGCGCAAAGTCTTTTCCTGCCTGCTTTATCCTCGTTTCCTGGTAAAATACATGGGAAAATCCCATTGTGGGAAAAACCCACTTAGGGTTAGGGTTCGCTCCCCCTGAACTTTTACAGCAAAATGGACATCGCCAACAATTTTGGGGTGTGTCGGTATGTGTTGGAGCGCAAAGACTTTTCCTGCCTGCTTTATCCTCGTTTCCTGGTAAAATACATGGGAAAATCCCATTGGGGAAAAAACCCACTTAGGGTTAGGGTTCGCTCCCCCTGACCTTTTACAGCAAAATGGACATCACCAACAATTTTGGGGTGTGTCGGTATGCGTTGGAGCGCAAAGTCGTTTCCTACCTGCTTTATCCTCGTTTCCTGGTAAAATACATGGGAAAATCCCATTGGGGGAAAAACCCACGTAGGGTTAGGGTTCGCTCCCCCTGAACTTTTACAGCAAAATGGACATCGCCAACAATTTTGGGGTGTGTCGTTACGCGTTGGAGCGCAAAGACTTTTCCTGCCTGCTTTATCCTCGTTTCCTGGTAAAATACATGGGAAAATCCCATTTGGGGAAAAACTCACTTAGGGTTAGGGTTCGCTCCCCCTGAACTTTTACAGCAAAATGGACATTGCCCACAATTTTGGGGTGTGTCAGTATGCGTTAGAGCGCAAAGACTTTTCCTGCCTGCTTTATCCTTGTTTCCTGGTAAAATACATGGGAAAATCCCATTAGGGGAAAAACCCACTTAGGGTTAGGGTTCGCTCCCCCTGACCTTTTACAGCAAAATGGACATCACCAACAATTTTGGGGTGTGTCGGTATGCGTTGGAGCGCAAAGTCTTTTCCTGCCTGCTTTATCCTCGTTTCCTGGTAAAATACATGGGAAAATCCCATTAGGGGAAAAACCCACTTAGGGTTAGGGTTCACTCCCCCTGAACTTTTACAGCAAAATGGACATCGCCAACAATTTTGGGGTGTGTCGGTATGCGTTGGAGCGCAAAGTCTTTTCCTGCCTGCTTTATCCTCGTTTCCTGGTAAAATACATGGGAAAATCCCATTGGGGGAAAAACCCACTTAGGGTTAGGGTTTGCTCCCCCTGAACTTTTACAGCAAAATGGACATCGCCAACAATTTTGGGGTGTGTCGATATGCGTTGGAGCGCAAAGTCTTTTCCTGCCTGCTTTAACCTCGTTTCCTGGTAAAATACATGGGAAAATCCCATTTGAGGAAAAACCCACTTAGGGTTAGGGTTCGCTCCCCCTGACCTTTTACAGCAAAATGGACATCACCAACAATTTTGGGGTGTGTCGGTATGCGTTGGAGCGCAAAGTCTTTTCCTGCCTGCTTTATCCTCGTTTCCTGGTAAAATACATGGGAAAATCCCATTGTGGGAAAAACCCACTTAGGGTTAGGGTTCGCTCCCCCTGAACTTTTATAGCAAAATGGACATCGCCAACAATTTTGGGGGGTGTCGTTACGCGTTGGAGCGCAAAGACTTTTCCTGCCTGCTTTATCCTCGTTTCCTGGTAAAATACATGGGAAAATCCCATTGGGGGAAAAACTCACTTAGGGTTAGGGTTCGCTCCCCCTGAACTTTTACAGCAAAATGGACATCGCCAACAATTTTGGGGTGTGTCGGTATGCGTTGGAGCGCAAAGTTGTTTCCTACCTGCTTTATCCTCGTTTGCTGGTAAAATACATGGGAAAATCCCATTGGGGGAAAAACCCACTTAGGGTTAGGGTTCGCTCCCCCTGAACTTTTACAGCAAAATGGACATCGCCAACAATTTTGGGGTGTGTCGGTATGCGTTGGAGCGCAAAGTCGTTTCCTACCTGCTTTATCCTCGTTTGCTGGTAAAATACATGGGAAAATCCCATTGGGGGAAAAACCCACGTAGGGTTAGGGTTCGCTCCCCCTGAACTTTTACAGCAAAATGGACATCGGCAACAATTTTGGGGTGTGTCGGTATGCGTTGGAGCGCAAAGTCTTTTCCTGACTGCTTTAACCTCGTTTCCTGGTAAAATACATGGGAAAATCCCATTTGGGGAAAAACCAACTTAGGGTTAGGGTTCGCTCCCCCTGACCTTTTACAGCAAAATGGACATCACCAACAATTTTGGGGTGTGTCGGTATGCGTTGGAGCGCAAAGTCTTTTCCTGCCTGCTTTATCCTCGTTTCCTGGTAAAATACATGGGAAAATCCCATTGTGGGAAAAACCCACTTAGGGTTAGGGTTAGCTCCCCATGAACGCATAAAGCAAAATGGACATCGTCAACAAATTTGGCGCACGTCGGTATGTTTAGGAGGGGTCTGATTATTCCTCCCTGCCTTATATTCGTTTCCTGGTAAAATACATGGGAAAATCCCATTGGGGGAAAAACCCACTTAGGGTTAGGGTTCGCTCCCCCTGAACTTGTATAGCAAAATGGAGATCGCCAACAATTTTGGGGTGCGTCGGTATGCTTTGTAGGGCAAAGATTTTTGCTGCCTGCCTTATCCACGTTTCCTGGTAAAATACATGGAAAAATCCCACAGAAGGGAAAACCCACTTAGGGTTAGGGTTAGCTCCGCATTAATTCATAGAGCAAAATGGACATCACCAACCAATTTGGAGCGTGTCGGTATGCTTAGGAGGGTGCTTACTTTTCCTACCTGCTTTATCCTCATTTCATGGTAAAATACAAGGGAAAATCCCATTGGGGGAAAAACTAACTTAGGGTTAGGGTTAACTCCGCATTAATTCATAGAGCAAAATGGACATCAACAACCAATTTGGAGCGTGTTGGTATGCTTAGAAGGGGTCTGATTATTCCTGCTTGCCTTATCCACGTTTCCTGGTAAAATACATGGAAAAATCACACAGAAGGGTAAACCCACTTAGGGTTAGGGTTAGCTCCCCGTGAACTCATAAAAGATAATGGACATCACCAACCAATTTGGAGCGTGTCGTTATGCTTAGGAGGGTGCTTACTTTTCCTGCCTGCCTTATCCACGTTTCCTGGTAAAATACATGGAAAAATACCATTGGGGAAAAACCCACTTAGGGTTAGGGTTCGCTCCCCCTGAACTTGTACAGAAAAATGGATATCAACAACAAATTTGGCGCACGTCGGTATGTTTAGGAGGGGTCTGATTTTTCCTGCCTGCCTTATCCACATTTCCTGGTAAAATACATGGAAAAATCCCACAAATGGGAAAACCCACTTAGGGTTAGGGTTAGCTCCCCATGAACTCGTAAAGGAAAATGGACATCACCAACCAATTTGGATCGTGTTGGTATTCTTAGGAAGGTGCTTATTTTTCCTGCCTGCCTTATCCACGTTTCCTTGCAAAATACATGGAAAAATCCCATTGGGGGAAAAACCCACTTAGGGTTAGGGTTTGCTTTCCCTGAACTTGTACAGCAAAATGGATATTGCCAACAAATTTGGCGCACGTCGGTATGTTTAGGTGGGGTCTGATTATTCCTGCCTGCATTATCCACGTTTCCTGGTAAAATACAAGGAAAAATCCCACAGAAGGGAAAACCCACTTAGGGTTAGGGTTAGCTCCCCATGAACTGATAAAGCAAAATGGACATCGCCAATAAATTTGGCGCACATCGGTATGTTTAGGAGGGGTCGGATTTTTCCTGCCTGCCCTATCCACGTTTCCTGGTAAAATACATGGAAAAATCCCACAAAAGGGAAAACCAACTTAGGGTTAGGGTTAGCTCCCCATGAACTCATAAAGGAAAATGGACATCACCAACCAATTTGGAGCGTGTCGTTATGCTTAGGAGGGTTCTTACTTTTCCTGCCTGCCTTATCCACGTTTCCTGGTAAAATACATGGAAAAATCCCATTGGGGGAAAAACCCACTTAGAGTTAGGGTTAGCTCCCCATGAACTGATAAAGCAAAATGGACATCGCCAATAAATTTGGCGCACATCGGTATGTTTAGGAGGGATCGGATTTTTCCTGCCTGCCCTATCCACGTTTCCTGGTAAAATATATGGAAAAATCCCACAGAAGGGAAAACCCTCCTAGGGTTAGGGTTAGCTCCCCATTAATTCATTGAGCAAAATGGACATCACCAACAAATTTGGAGCGTGTCGGTATGCTTAGGAGGGTGCTTACTTTTCCTGCCTGCCTTATCCACGTTTCCTGGTAAAATACATGGAAAAATCCCACAGAAGGGAAAACCCACTTAGGGTTAGGGTTAGCTCCCCATGAACTCATAAAGCAAAATGGACATCGCCAACAAATTTGGCGCACGTCGGTATGTTTAGGAGGGGTCTGATTATTCCTGCCTGCCTTATCCACGTTTCCTGGTAATATACATGGAAAAATCCCACAGAAGGGAAAACCCTCCTACGGTTAGGGTTAGCTTCCCATTAATTCATTGAGCAAAATGGACATCACCAACAAATTTGGAGCGTGTCGGTATGCTTAGGAGGGTGCTTACTTTTCCTGCCTGCCTTATCCACGTTTCCTGGTAAAATACATGGAAAAATCCCACAGAAGGGAAAACCCACTTAGGGCTAGGGTTAGCTCCCCATGAACTTATAAAGCAAAATGGACATCGCCAACAAATTTGGCGCACGTCGGTATGTTTAGGAGGGGTCTGATTATTCCTGCCTGCCTTATCCAGGTTTCCTGGTAAAATACATGGGAAAATCCCACAGAAGGGAAAACCCTCCTAGGGTTAGGGTTAGCTCCCCATTAATTCATTGAGCAAAATGGACATCACCAACAAATTTGGAGCGTGTCGGTATGCTTAGGAGTGTGCTTACTTTTCCTGCCTGCTTTATCCTCGTTTCCTGGTAAAATACATGGAAAAATCTCACTTAGGGTTAGGGTTCACTCCCTTGAACTTGTATAGCAAAATGGAGATCGCCAACGATTTTGGGGTGCGTCGGTATGCTTTGTAGGGCAAAGATTTTTGCTGCCTGCCTGATCCACGTTTCCTGGTAAAATACATGGAAAAATCTCACAGAAGGAAAAACCCACTTAGGGTTAGCTCCCTATTAATTCATAGAGCAAAATGGACATCACAAACAAATTTGGAGTGTGTCGGTATGCTTAGGAGGGTGCTTACTTTTCCTGCCTGCCTTATCCATGTTTCCTGGTAAAATACATGGAAAAATCCCACAGAAGGGAAAACCCACTTAGGGTTAGGGTTAGCTCCCCATGAACTCATAAAGCAAAATGGACATCGCCAACAAATTTGGCGCACGTTGGTATGTTTAGGAGGGGTCTGATTATTCCTCCCTGCCTTATCCTCGTTTCCTGGTAAAATACATGGGAAAATCCCATTGGGGGAAAAACCCACTTAGGGTTAGGGTTCGCTCCCCCTGAACTTGTATAGCAAAATGGAGATCGCCAACAATTTTGGGGTGCGTCGGTATGCTTTGTAGGGCAAAGATTTTTGCTGCCTGCCTTATCCACGTTTCCTGGTAAAATACATGGAAAAATCCCACAGAAGGGAAAACCCACTTAGGGTTAGGGTTAGCTCCGCATTAATTCATAGAGCAAAATGGTCATCACCAACCAATTTGGAGCGTGTCGGTATGCTTAGGAGGGTGCTTACTTTTCCTGCCTGCTTTATCCTCATTTCATGGTAAAATACAAGGGAAAATCCCATTGGGGGAAAAACCCACTTAGTGTTAGGGTTAGCTCCCCATTAATTCATAGAGCAAAATGGACATCACCAACAAATTTGAAACGTGTCGGTATGCTTAGGAGGGTGCTTACTTTTCCTGCCTGCCTTATACACGTTTCCTGGTAAAATACATGGAAAAATCCCACAGAAGGGAAAACCCACTTAGGGTTAGGGTTAGCTCCCCATGAACTCATAAAGCAAAATGGACATCGCCAACAAATTTGGCGCACGTCGGTATGTTTAGGAGTGGTCTCATTTTTCCTGCCTGTTTTATCCACGTTTCCTGGTAAAATACATGGAAAAATCCCATTGGGGGAAAAACCCACTTAGGGTTAGGGTTCGCTCCCCCTGAGCTTGTATAGCAAAATGAACAGCGCCAACAATTTTGGGGTGTGTCGGTATGCTTTGGAGGGCAAAGATTTTTTCTGCCTGCCTTATCCACGTTTCCTGGGAAAATACATGGAAAAATCCTACAGAAGGGAAAACCCACTTAGGGTTAGGGTTAGCTCCCCATAAACTGATAAAGCAAAATGAACATCACCAACCAATTTGGAGTGTGTCGGTATGCTTAGGAGGGGTCTGATTATTCCGGCCTGCCTTATCCACGTTTCCTGGTAAAATACATGGAAAAATCCCACAGAAGGGAAAACCCACTTAGGGTTAGGGTTAGCTCCCCATTAATTCATAGAGCAAAATGGACATCACCAACAAATTTGGAGCGTGTCGGTATGCTTTGGAGGGTGCTTACTTTTCCTGCCTGCTTTATCCTCGTTTCCTGGTAAAATACATGGGAAAATCCCATTGGGGGAAAAACCCACTTAGGGTTAGGGTTCGCTCCCCCTGAACTTGTACAGCAAAATGGATAGCGGCAACAAATTTGGCGCACGTCGGTTTGTTTAGGAGTGGTCTCATTTTTCCTGCCTGTTTTATCCACGTTTCCTGGTAAAATACATGGAAAAATCCCATTGGGGGAAAAACCCACTTAGGGTTAGGGTTCGCTCCCCCTGAGCTTGTATAGCAAAATGAACAGCGCCAACAATTTTGGGGTGTGTCGGTATGCTTTGGAGGGCAAAGATTTTTTCTGCCTGCCTTATCCACGTTTCCTGGGAAAATACATGGAAAAATCCTACAGAAGGGAAAACCCACTTAGGGTTAGGGTTAGCTCCCCATAAACTGATAAAGCAAAATGAACATCACCAACCAATTTGGAGTGTGTCGGTATGCTTAGGAGGGGTCTGATTATTCCGGCCTGCCTTATCCACGTTTCCTGGTAAAATACATGGAAAAATCCCACAGAAGGGAAAACCCACTTAGGGTTAGGGTTAGCTCCCCATTAATTCATAGAGCAAAATGGACATCACCAACAAATTTGGAGCGTGTCGGTATGCTTTGGAGGGTGCTTACTTTTCCTGCCTGCTTTATCCTCGTTTCCTGGTAAAATACATGGGAAAATCCCATTGGGGGAAAAACCCACTTAGGGTTAGGGTTCGCTCCCCCTGAACTTGTACAGCAAAATGGATAGCGGCAACAAATTTGGCGCACGTCGGTTTGTTTAGGAGGGGTCTGATTTTTCCTGCCTGCCTTATCCACGTTTCCTGGTAAAATACATGGAAAAATCCCACAAATGGGAAAACCCACTTAGGGTTAGGGTTAGCTCCCCATGAACTCATAAAGGAAAATGGACATCACCAACCAATTTGGAGCGTGTTGGTATGCTTAGGAAGGTGCTTAATTTTCCTGCCTGCCTTATCCACGTTTCCTGGCAAAATACATGGAAAAATCCCATTGGGGGAAAAACCCACTTAGGGTTAGGGTTTGCTCTCCCTGAACTTGTACAGCAAAATGGATATTGCCAACAAATTTGGCGCACATCGGTATGTTTAGGAGGGGTGTGATTTTGCCTGCCTGCCTTATCCACGTTTCCTGGTATAATACATGGAAAAATACCACAGAAGGGAAAACCCACTTAGGGTTAGGGTTAGCTCCCCATGAACTCATAAAGCAAAATGTACATCACGAACAAATTTTGCGCACGTCGGTATGTTTAGGTGGGGTCTGATTATTCCTGCCTGCCTTATCGACGTTTCCTGGTAGAATATATGGAAAAATCCCACAGAAGGGAAAACCCACTTAGGGTTAGCTCCCCATTAATTCATAGAGCAAAATGGACATCACCAACAAATTTGGAGCGTGTCGGTGTGCTTAGGAGGGTGCTTACTTTTCCTGCCTGCTTTATCCTCGTTTCCTGGTAAAATACATGGAAAAATCCCATTGGGGGAAAAACCCACTTAGGGTTAGGGTTCGCTCCCCCTGAACTTGTATAACAAAATGGACAGCGCCAACAATTTTGGGGTCCGTCGGTATGCTTTGGAGGGCAAAGATTTTTGCTGCCTTCCTTATCCACGTTTCCTGGGAAAATACATGGAAAAATCCCACAGAAGGGAAAACCCACTTAGGGTTAGGGTTAGCTCCCCATTAATTCATAGAGCAAAATGGACATCACCAACCAATTTGGAGCGTGTCGTTATGCTTAGGAGGGTTCTTACTTTTCCTGCCTGCCTTATCCACGTTTCCTGGTAAAATACATGGAAAAATCTCATTGGGGGGAAAACCCACTTAGGGTTAGGGTTAGCTCCCCATGAACTCATAAAGCAAAATGGATATTGCCAACAAATTTGGCGCACGTCGGTATGTTTAGGAGGGGTCTGATTTTTCCTGCCTGCCTTATCCACGTTTCCTGGTAAAATACATGGAAAAATCCCACAGAAGGGAAAACCCACTTGGTTAGGTTTAGCTCCCGATGAACTCATAAAGCAAAATGGATATTGCCAACAAATTTGGCGCACGTCGGTATGTTTAGGAGGGGTCTGATTATATCTGCCTGCCTTATCCACGTTTCCTGGTAGAATATATGGAAAAATCCAAAAGAAGGGAAAACCCACTTAGGGTTAGCTCCCCATTAATTCATAGAGCAAAATGGACATCACCAACAAATTTGGAGCGTGTCGGTGTGCTTAGGAGGGTGCTTACTTTTCCTGCCTGCTTTATCCTCGTTTCCTGGTAAAATACATGGAAAAATCCCATTGGGGGAAAAACCCACTTAGGGTTAGGGTTCGCTCCCCCTGAACTTGTATAACAAAATGGACAGCGCCAACAATTTTGGGGTCCGTCGGTATGCTTTGGAGGGCAAAGATTTTTGCTGCCTTCCTTATCCACGTTTCCTGGGAAAATACATGGAAAAATCCCACAGAAGGGAAAACCCACTTAGGGTTAGGGTTAGCTCTCCATTAATTCATAGAGCAAAATGGACATCACCAACCAATTTGGAGCGTGTCGTTACGCTTAGGAGGGTGCTTACTTTTCCTGCCTGCCTTATCCACGTTTCCTGGTAAAATACATGGAAAAATCTCATTGGGGGGAAAACCCACTTAGGGTTAGGGTTAGCTCCCCATGAACTCATAAAGCAAAATGGATATTGCCAACAAATTTGGCGCACGTCGGTATGTTTAGGAGGGGTCTGATTTTTCCTGCCTGCCTTATCCACGTTTCCTGGTAAAATACATGGAAAAATCCCACAAATGGGAAAACCCACTTAGGGTTAGGGTTAGCTCCCCATGATCTCATAAAGGAAAATGGACATCACCAACCAATTTGGAGCGTGTTGGTATGCTTAGGAGGGTGCTTATTTTTCCTGCCTGCCTTATCCACGTTTCCTGGTAAAATACATGGAAAAATCCCATTGGGGGAAAAACCCACTTAGGGTCAGGGTTCGCTCTCCCTGAACTTGTACAGCAAAATGGATATTGCCAACAAATTTGGCGCACATCGGTATGTTTAGGAGGGGTGTGATTTTCCCTGCCTGCCTTATCCACGTTTCCTGGTAAAATACATGGAAAAATCCCACAGAAGGGAAAACCCACTTAGGGTTACGGTTAGCTCCCCATGAACTCATAAAGCAAAATGTACATCGCGAACAAATTTGGCGCACATCGGTATGTTTAGGTGGGATCTGATTATTCCTGCCTGCCTTATCCACGTTTCCTGGTAAAATATATGGAAAAATCCCACAGAAGGGAAAACCCACTTAGGGTTAGGGTTAGGGTTAGCTCCCCATTAATTCATAGAGCAAAATGGACATCACCAACAAATTTGGAGCGTGTCGGTATGCTTAGGAGGGTGCTTACTTTTCCTGCCTGCCTTATCCACGTTTCCTGGTAAAATACATGAAAAAATCCCATTGGGGGAAAAACCCACTTAGGGTTAGGGTTCACTCTCCCTGAACTTGTACAGCAAAATGGATATTGCCAACAAATTTGGCGCACATCGGTATGTTTAGGAGGGGTGTGATTTTCCCTGCCTGCCTTATCCACGTTTCCTGGTAAAATACATGGAAAAATCCCACAGAAGGGAAAACCCACTTAGGGTTAGGGTTAGCTCCCCATTAATTCATAGAGCAAAATGGACATCACCAACAAATTTGGAGCGTGTCGGTATGCTTAGGAGGGTGCTTACTTTTCCTGCCTGCCTTATCCACGTTTCCTGGTAAAATACATGGAAAAATCCCACAGAAGGGAAAACCCACTTAGGGTTAGGGTTCACTCCCCCTTAACTTGTACAGCAAAATGGATAGCGCCAACAAATTTGGCGCACGTCGGTATGTTTAGGAGGGGTCTGATTTTTCCTGCCTGCCTTATCCACGTTTACTGGTAAAATACATGGAAAAATCCCGCAGAAGGGAAAACCCACATAGGGTTAGGGTTAGCTCCCCATGAACTCATAAAGCAAAATGTACATCGCGAACAAATTTGGCGCACGTCGGTATGTTTAGGTGGGGTCTGATTATTCCTGCCTGCCTTATCCACGTTTCCTGGTAAAATATATGGAAAAATCCCACAGAAGGGAAAACCCACTTAGGGTTAGGGTTAGCTCCCCATTAATTCATAGAGCAAAATGGACATCACCAACAAATTTGGAGCGTGTCGGTATGCTTAACAGGGTGCTTACTTTTCGTGCCTGCGTTATCCTCGTTTTCTGGTAAAATACAAGGGAAAATCCCATTGGGGGAAAAACCCACTTAGGGTTAGGGTTAGCTCCCCATTAATTCATAGAGCAAAATGGACATCACCAACAAATTTGGAGCATGTCGGTATGCTTAGGAGGGTGCTTACTTTTCCTGCCTGACTTATCCACGTTTCCTGGTAAAATACATGGAAAAATCCCACAGAAGGGAAAACGCACTTAGGGTTAGGGTTAGCTCCCCATGAACTCATAAAGCAAAATGGACATCGCCAACAAATTTGGCGCATGTCGGTATGTTTAGGAGTGGTCTCATTTTTCCTGCCTGTTTTATCCACGTTTCCTGGTAAAATACATGGAAAAATCCCATTGGGGGAAAAACCCACTTTGGGTTAGGGTTCGCTCCCCCTGAGCTTGTATAGCAAAATGAACAGCGCCAACAATTTTGGGGTGCGTCGGTATGCTTTGGAGGGCAAAGATTTTTTCTGCCTGCCTTATCCACGTTTCCTGGGAAAATACATGGAAAAATCCTACAGAAGGGAAAACCCACTTAGGGTTAGGGTTAGCTCCCCATAAACTGATAAAGCAAAATGAACATCACCAACCAATTTGGAGTGTGTCGGTATGCTTAGGAGGGGTCTGATTATTCTGGCCTGCCTTATCCACGTTTCCTGGTAAAATACATGGAAAAATCCCACAGAAGGGAAAACCCACTTAGGGTTAGGGTTAGCTCCCCATGAACTCATAAAGCAAAATGTACATCACGAACAAATTTTGCGCACGTCGGTATGTTTAGGTGGGGTCTGATTATTCCTGCCTGCCTTATCCACGTTTCCTGGTAGAATATATGGACAAATCCCACAGAAGGGAAAACCCACTTAGGGTTAGCTCCCCATTAATTCATAGAGCAAAATGGACATCACCAACAAATTTGGAGCGTGTCGGTGTGCTTAGGAGGGTGCTTACTTTTCCTGCCTGCTTTATCCTCGTTTCCTGGTAAAATACATGGAAAAATCCCATTGGGGGAAAAACCCACTTAGGGTTAGGGTTCGCTCCCCCTGAACTTGTATAACAAAATGGACAGCGCCAACAATTTTGGGGTCCGTCGGTATGCTTTGGAGGGCAAAGATTTTTGCTGCTTTCCTTATCCACGTTTCCTGGGAAAATACATGGAAAAATCCCACAGAAGGGAAAACCCACTTAGGGTTAGGGTTAGCTCCGCATTAATTCATAGAGCAAAATGGACATCACCAACCAATTTGGAGCGTGTCGTTATGCTTAGGAGGGTGCTTACTTTTCCTGCCTGCCTTATCCACGTTTCCTGGTAAAATACATGGAAAAATCTCATTGGGGGGAAAACCCACTTAGGGTTAGGGTTAGCTCCCCATGAACTCATAAAGCAAAATGGATATTGCCAACAAATTTGGCGCACGTCGGTATGTTTAGGAGGGGTCTCATTTTTCCTGCCTTCCTTATCCACGTTTCCTGGTAAAATACATGGAAAAATCCCACAAATGGGAAAACCCACTTAGGGTTAGGGTTAGCTCCCCATGATCTCATAAAGGAAAATGGACATCACCAACCAATTTGGAGCGTGTTGGTATGCTTAGGAGGGTGCTTATTTTTCCTGCCTGCCTTATCCACGTTTCCTGGTAAAATACATGGAAAAATCCCATTGGGGGAAAAACCCACTTAGGGTCAGGGTTCGCTCTCCCTGAACTTGTACAGCAAAATGGATATTGCCAACAAATTTGGCGCACATCGGTATGTTTAGGAGGGGTGTGATTTTCCCTGCCTGCCTTATCCACGTTTCCTGGTAAAATACATGGAAAAATCCCACAGAAGGGAAAACCCACTTAGGGTTACGGTTAGCTCCCCATGAACTTTTACAGCAAAATGGACATCGCGAACAAATTTGGCGCACATCGGTATGTTTAGGTGGGATCTGATTATTCCTGCCTGCCTTATCCACGTTTCCTGGTAAAATATATGGAAAAATCCCACAGAAGGGAAAACCCACTTAGGGTTAGGGTTAGCTCCCCATTAATTCATAGAGCAAAATGGACATCACCAACAAATTTGGAGCGTGTCCGTATGCTTAGGAGGGTGCTTACTTTTCCTGCCTGCCTTATCCACGTTTCCTGGTAAAATACATGAAAAAATCCCATTGGGGGAAAAACCCACTTAGGGTTAGGGTTCACTCTCCCTGAACTTGTACAGCAAAATGGATATTGCCAACAAATTTGGCGCACATCGGTATGTTTAGGAGGGGTGTGATTTTCCCTGCCTGCCTTATCCACGTTTCCTGGTAAAATACATGGAAAAATCCCACAGAAGGGAAAACCCACTTAGGGTTAGGGTTAGCTCCCCATTAATTCATAGAGCAAAATGGACATCACCAACAAATTTGGAGCGTGTCGGTATGCTTAGGAGGGTGCTTACTTTTCCTGCCTGCTTTATCCTCGTTCCTGGTAAAATACATGGAAAAATCCCACAGAAGGGAAAACCCACTTAGGGTTAGGGTTCACTCCCCCTTAACTTGTACAGCAAAATGGATAGCGCCAACAAATTTGGCGCACGTCGGTATGTTTAGGAGGGGTCTTATTTTTCCTGCCTGCCTTATCCACGTTTACTGGTAAAATACATGGAAAAATCCTACAGAAGGGAAAACCCACTTAGGGTTAGGGTTAGCTCCCCATAAACTGATAAAGCAAAATGAACATCACCAACCAATTTGGAGTGTGTCGGTATGCTTAGGAGGGGTCTGATTATTCTGGCCTGCCTTATCCACGTTTCCTGGTAAAATACATGGAAAAATCCCATTGGGGGAAAAACCCACTTAGGGTGAAGATTAGCTCCCCATTAATTCATAGAGCAAAATGGACATCAGCAACAAATTTGGAGCGTGTCAGTATGCTTAGGAGGGTGCTTACTCTTCCTGCCTGCCTTATCCACCTTTCCTGGTAAAATACATGGAAAAATCCCACAGAAGGGAAAACGCACTTAGGGTTAGGGTTAGCTCCCCATGAACTCATAAAGCAAAATGGACATCGCCAATAAATTTGGCGCACGTCGGTTTGTTTAGGAGGGGTCTGATTTTTCCTGCCTGCCTTATCCACGTTTCCTGGTAAAATACGTGGAAAAATCCCACAAATGGGAAAACCCACTTAGGGTTAGGGTTAGCTCCCCATTAATTCATAGAGCAAAATGGACATCACCAACAAATTTGGAGCGTGTCGGTATGCTTAGGAGGGTGCTTACTTTTCCTGCCTGCCTTATCCACGTTTCCTGGTAAAATACATGAAAAAATCCCATTGGGGGAAAAACCCACTTAGGGTTAGGGTTCACTCTCCCTGAACTTGTACAGCAAAATGGATATTGCCAACAAATTTGGCGCACATCGGTATGTTTAGGAGGGGTGTGATTTTCCCTGCCTGCCTTATCCACGTTTCCTGGTAAAATACATGGAAAAATCCCACAGAAGGGAAAACCCACTTAGGGTTAGGGTTAGCTCCCCATTAATTCATAGAGCAAAATGGACATCACCAACAAATTTGGAGCGTGTCGGTATGCTTAGGAGGGTGCTTACTTTTCCTGCCTGCCTTATCCACGTTTCCTGGTAAAATACATGGAAAAATCCCACAGAAGGGAAAACCCACTTAGGGTTAGGGTTCACTCCCCCTTAACTTGTACAGCAAAATGGATAGCGCCAACAAATTTGGCGCACGTCGGTATGTTTAGGAGGGGTCTGATTTTTCCTGCCTGCTTTATCCACGTTTACTGGTAAAATACATGGAAAAATCCCGCAGAAGGGAAAACCCACATATGGTTAGGGTTAGCTCCCCATGAACTCATAAAGCAAAATGTACATCGCGAACAAATTTGGCGCACGTCGGTATGTTTAGGTGGGGTCTGATTATTCCTGCCTGCCTTATCCACGTTTCCTGGTAAAATATATGGAAAAATCCCACAGAAGGGAAAACCCACTTAGGGTTAGGGTTAGCTCCCCATTAATTCATAGAGCAAAATGGACATCACCAACAAATTTGGAGCGTGTCGGTATGCTTAGGAGGGTGCTTACTTTTCCTGCCTGCTTTATCCTCGTTCCTGGTAAAATACATGGAAAAATCCCACAGAAGGGAAAACCCACTTAGGGTTAGGGTTAGCTCCCCATAAACTCATAAAGGAAAATGGACATCACCAACCAATTTGGAGCGTGTCGGTATGCTTAACAGGGTGCTTACTTTTCGTGCCTGCGTTATCCTCGTTTTCTGGTAAAATACAAGGGAAAATCCCATTGGGGGAAAAACCCACTTAGGGTTAGGGTTAGCTCCCCATTAATTCATAGAGCAAAATGGACATCACCAACAAATTTGGAGCGTGTCGGTATGCTTAGGAGGGTGCTTACTTTTCCTGGGTGCCTTATCCACGTTTCCTGGTAAAATACATGGAAAAATCCCACAGAAGGGAAAACCCACTTAGGGTTAGGGTTCACTCCCCCTTAACTTGTACAGCAAAATGGATAGCGCCAACAAATTTGGCACACGTCGGTATGTTTAGGAGGGATCTGATTTTTCCTGCCTGCCTTATCCACGTTTACTGGTAAAATACATGGAAAAATCCCACAGAAGGGAAAACCCACTTAGGGTTAGGGTTAGCTCCCCATGAACTCATAAAGGAAAATGGACATCACCAACCAATTTGGAGCGTGTTGGTATGCTTAGGAGGGTGCTTATTTTTCCTGCCTGCCTTATCCACGTTTCTTGGTAAAATACATGAAAAAATCCCATTGGGGGAAAAACCCACTTAGGGTTAGGGTTAGCTCCCCATGAACTCATGAAGCAAAATGGACATCGCCAATAAATTTAGCGCACGTCGGTTTGTTTAGGAGGGGTCTGATTTTTCCTGCCTGCCTTATCCACGTTTCCTGGTAAAATACATGGAAAAATCCCACAAATGGGAAAACCCACTTAGGGTTAGGGTTAGCTCCCCACGAACTCATAAAGGAAAATGGACATCACCAACCAATTTGGAGCGTGTTGGTATGCTTAGGAGGGTGCTTATTTTTCCTGCCTGCCTTATCCACGTTTCCTGGTAAAATACATGAAAAAATCCCATTGGGGGAAAAACCCACTTAGGGTTAGGGTTCGCTCTCCCTGAACTTGTACAGCAAAATGGATATTGCCAACAAATTTGGCGCACATCGGTATGTTTAGGAGGGGTGTGATTTTCCCTGCCTGCCTTATCCACGTTTCGTGGTAAAATACATGGAAAAATCCCACAGAAGGGAAAACCCACTTAGGGTTAGGGTTAGCTCCCCATGAACTCCTAAAGCAAAATGTACATCGCGAACAAATTTGGCGCACGTCGGTATGTTTAGGTGGGGTCTGATTATTCCTGCCTGCCTTATCCACGTTTCCTGGTAAAATATATGGAAAAATCCCACAGAAGGGAAAACCCACTTAGGTTTAGGGTTAGCTCCCCATGAACTCATAAAGCAAAATGCACATAGCCAACAAATTTGGCGCACGTCGGTATGCTTAGGAGGGTGCTTACTTTTCCTGCCTGCTTTATCCTCGTTTTCTGGTAAAATACAAGGGAAAATCCCATTGGGGGAAAAACCCACTTAGGGTTAGGGTTAGCTCCCCATTAATTCATAGAGCAAAATGGACATCACCAATAAATTTGGTGCATTTCGGTATGCTTAGGAGGGTGCTTACTTTTCCTGCCGGCCTTATCCACGTTTCCTGGTAAAATACATGGAAAAATCCCACAGAAGGGAAAACCCACTTAGGGTTAGGGTTAGCTCCCCATGAACTCATAAAGCAAAATGGACATAGCCAACAAATTTGGCGCACGTCGGTATGTTTAGGAGGGGTCTGATTATTCCTCCCTGCCTTATCCACGTTTCCTGGTAAAATATATGGAAAAATCCCACAGAAGGGAAAACCCACTTAGGGTTAGGGTTAGCTCCCCATTAATTCATAGAGCAAAATGGACATCACCAACAAATTTGGGGCGTGTCGGTATGCTTAGGAGGGTGCTTACTTTTCCTGCCTGCTTTATCCTCGTTTCCTGGTAAAATACAAGGGAAATTCCCATTGGGGGAAAAACCCACTTAGGGTTAGGGTTCGCTCCCTCTGAACTTGTACAGCAAAATGGATATCGCTGACAAATTTGGCGCACGTCGGTATGTTTAGGAGGGGTCTGATTATTCCTCCCTGCCTTATCCACGTTTCCTGGTAAAATATATGGAAAAATCCCACAGAAGGGAAAACCCACTTAGGGTTAGGGTTAGCTCCCCATTAATTCATAGAGCAAAATCGACATCACCAACAAATTTGGAGCGTGTCGGTATGCTTAGGGGGGTGCTTACTTTTCCTGCCTGCTTTATCCTCGTTTCCTGGTAAAATACAAGGGAAATTCCCATTGGGGGAAAAACCCACTTAGGGTTAGGGTTCGCTCCCCCTGAACTTGTACAGCAAAATGGATATCGCCGACAAATTTGGCGCACGTTGGTATGTTTAGGAGGGGTCTGATTTTTCCTGCCTGCCTTATCCACGTTTCCTGGTAAAATACATGGAAAAATCCCACAGAAGGGAAAATCCACTTAGGGTTAGGGTTAGCTCCCCATGAACTCATAAATCAAAATGTACATCGCGAAGAAATTTGGCGCACGTCGGTATGTTTAGGTGGGGTCTTATTATTCCTGCCTGCCTTATCCACGTTTCCTGGTAAAATATCTGGAAAAATCCCGCAGAAGGGAAAACCCACTTAGGGTTAGGGTTAGCTCCCCATTAATTCATAGAGCAAAATGGACATCACCAACAAATTTGGAGCGTGTCGGTATGCTTAGGAGGCTGCTTACTTTTCCTGCCTGCTTTATCCTCGTTTTCTGGTAAAATACAAGGGAAAATCCCATTGGGGGAAAAACCCACTTAGGGTTAGGGTTAGCTCCCCATTAATTCATAGAGCAAAATGGACATCACCAACAAATTTGGTGCGTGTCGGTATGCTTAGGAGGGTGCTTACTTTTCCTGCCTGCCTTATCCACGTTTCCTGGTAAAATACATGGAAAAATCCCACAGAAGGGAAAACCCACTTAGGGTTAGGGTTAGCTCCCTCTGAACTTGTACAGCAAAATGGATATCGCTGACAAATTTGGCGCACGTCGGTATGTTTAGCAGGGGTCTGATTATTCCTCCCTGCCTTATCCACGTTTCCTGGTAAAATATATGGGAAAATCCCACAGAAGGGAAAACCCACTTAGGGTTAGGGTTAGCTCCCCATTAATTCATAGAGCAAAATGGACATCACCAACAAATTTGGAGCGTGTCGGTATGCTTAGGAGGGTGCTTACTTTTCCTGCCTGCTTTATCCTCGTTTCCTGGTAAAATACAAGGGAAATTCCCATTGGGGGAAAAACCCACTTAGGGTTAGGGTTCGCTCCCCCTGAACTTGTACAGCAAAATGGATATCGCCGACAAATTTGGCGCACGTTGGTATGTTTAGGAGGGGTCTGATTTTTCCTGCCTGCCTTATCCACGTTTCCTGGTAAAATACATGGAAAAATCCCACAGAAGGGAAAACCCACTTAGGGTTAGGGTTAGGTCCCCATGAACTCATAAAGCAAAATGTACATCGCGAAGAAATTTGGCGCACGTCGGTATGTTTAGGTGGGGTCTGATTATTCCTGCCTGCCTTATCCACGTTTCCTGGTAAAATATATGGAAAAATCCCGCAGAAGGGAAAACCCACTTAGGGTTAGGGTTAGCTCCCCATTAATTCATAGAGCAAAATGGACATCACCAACAAATTTGGAGCGTGTCGGTATGCTTAGGAGGGTGCTTACTTTTCCTGCCTGCTTTATCCTCGTTTTCTGGTAAAATACAAGGGAAAATTCTTTCTTTGTATGGGCTATGCATGAGGTACGCTTGAGATGAATGAATGTCCCACTTTTATGATCATATTGTTGTAAATTTTGTGTTTTTAACTTCTCACGTGGGGACTGTTTGGGGGAGTGTATGAGTATGCGTGATTCGGAGGACCTGCCGGGAGTTGCGGGGGCCACGGGGGTGGTTGAGGGGACCAGAGACACGGGAGAGGGTCGGGGTATTGCGGTCGTAACAGGGAGGGGCAGATACGGCGGGGACTTTAGGGCAGGCCATTACCGGGGAAGGAGGGTTCGCTACATTACAGAGATCCCTCCTTCCGGCCCTAGGAGTCCCACTCCAAGACCAGATGGCGCAAGTAGTCAGGACCCTGGTCTCAGGCTGTTGTCGCTAAATGCCAGGTCTGTTGTACATAAAGCTCCTCTCGTCCGGGACTTAATTTTAGACGAGAGGGCAGACCTGGCATGTATTACTGAAACCTGGCTGGGCCCAGAGGGAGGAGTCCCCCTTGTAGAGCTGTGCCCAGAAGGATTTCAGGTGCTACATCAGCCGAGAGCCCAGGGAAGGGGTGGGGGTGTGGCCGCTGTTATCCGGGAGTCGTTAGTTCCTCGTAGGGTCCCTGCTCCGGAGATTGTCGGGTGTGAGTCTTTGCTGTTAAAGTTGGACCTCAAGGGTCAAGTGGGTCTGCTGCTAACGTACCTGCCTCCCAACAGCGTTGCAGCAGCCCTCCCCTCGCTCCTCGAGTCGGTAGCCGAGCTGGCAATTGAGTTCCCTAGGTTGATGGTCCTGGGGGACTTTAATTTGCCGTCGCTCGGTGAAAACTCTGATGGGGCGCAGGAGTTCATGGCTTCCATGACAGCCATGGGCTTGACCCAAGTAATTCGGGGCCCAACCCATTCAGCGGGACACATGCTTGACCTCGTATTTCTCTCGGAGCAGTGGATTTGTGATCTTGGTCTGAGGGGGAGTGACATCATACCCCTGTCGTGGTCAGACCATTGCCTACTGAGGCTCGACTTCCGGAGGCCAAACCCCTACTGTAGGGAGGAGGAACCGACCAGGTGGTTCCGCCCCAGGCGTCTTATGGAGCCGTCAAGGTTCCAGACAGAGCTTGGGGTTATTTCTGACACTTTCGCCCACAGTCCGGTGGAGACTCTGGCTGCTGCGTGGCACTCAGCAGCGTCGGAGGCCCTCGACCGGATTGCGCCACTGCGGCTCCTCCGAGGCGGCGGATCCCGGAGACCCCCTTGGTTCACCGAGGAACTCCGGGAGATGAAGCGCCGGAGGAGATGCCTAGAGCACCGTTGGAGGTCCGATAAGTCCGAATCGAACCGGGCAATGGTAACCACCTGCACCAGGGAATACACCAGGGCACTTAGGGCAGCAAAAAGATCGCACATAGCCACCCTGGTAGCATCTGCTGAGTCCCGTCCAGCCGCCCTGTTTAGGATAACCCGCTCCCTATTGAACAAAAGGGAGGCGGGGGAACCCTTGCAGGGCAGAGCTGAAGAGTATGCCCAATTCTTAGCGGACAAAATTGCTCGGTTTCGGTCGGACTTGGACTCCACCCCCGCAGTTCCAGCTGAAGCGCAGGGGGACCAAGTAGAACAGCTCTGGGTTGAGTTTCAGGACGTTACCCCCGGGGATGTGGACAAGGCCATGAGAGCTGTAAGTACCTCCACCTGCGTCCTGGATCCGTGTCCCTCATGGCTGGTTACTAACTGCAGTGAGGTGACACGAGGCTGGATCCAGGCGGTTGTAACCGCCTCCCTTCGGGAGGGGAACTTCCCCGCCACACTGAAAGCGGCGGTGGTGAGACCCCTCCTGAAGAAACCATCTTTGGATCCAGCTGTTCTCAATAGCTATCGTCCAGTCTCCAACCTTCCCTTTCTGGGGAAGGTTGTTGAGAAGGTGGTGGCCTTCCAGCTCCAACGGTCCTTGGAAGAAGCAAACTACCTAGACCCCTTCCAGTCGGGCTTCAGGCCCGGTTACAGCACAGAAACCGCTTTGGTCGCATTGATGGATGATCTTTGGAGAGCCAGAGATGAAGGACGTTCCTCCATCCTGGTCCTCCTTGACCTCTCAGCGGCTTTCGATACCATCGACCATGGTATCCTTCTGCGACGACTGCGGGAGGTGGGAGTGGGAGGCACCGTGTTACGGTGGTTCTCCTCCTACCTCTCGGACAGGTCACAGTCGGTGTTAGTGGGGGGGCAGAGATCGTCCCCTAGGCCCCTAAATTATGGGGTGCCTCAGGGCTCGGTCTTATCCCCCCTACTATTCAACATCTACATGAAACCGCTGGGAGAGATCATCCGCAGGCACGGGATTAGATACCATCAATATGCGGACGATACTCAATTGTATCTGTCCGCCCCGTGCCAACTCAATGAAGCGGTAGACGTGATGAGCCGGGGCCTTGAGGCCGTTATGGACTGGATGAGGGTTAACAAGCTTGTGCTCAACCCAGAAAAGACCGAGTGGCTGTTGTGTTTTCCTCCCAAAGATTTGGCTACTATTCCACCACTCAGGCTGGGGGGTCAAATTTTATACCCCTCAGAGAGGGTTCGCAACTTGGGGGTCCTCCTGGATCCACAGCTGTCATTTGACCACCACTTAACGGCTGTGACCAGGGGGGCATTCGCCCAGGTTCGCCTGGTGCGCCAGTTGCGACCCTACCTGAATCGGGAGGCTCTCACAACAGTCACTCGGGCCCTTGTGACCTCTAGGCTGGAATACTGCAATGTGCTCTACATGGGGCTGCCCTTGAGGAGCATCCGGCGACTTCAGCTAGTGCAGAATGCAGCCGCGCGAGTGATTGCGGGTGCACCCCGATTCACCCGCATAACACCTATCCTCCGCGAGCTGCGCTGGCTACCTGTTGATCTCCGGATGCGCTTCAAGGTGCTATTAATCACCCATAAAGCCCTACATGGCGGTGGATCTGGATACTTGAGAGACCGCCTTCTGCCAATTACATCCCTGCGACCGATAAGATCCCATAGATTAGGCCTCCTCCGTATTCCATCGGCCAGCCAGTGTCGGCTGGCAACTACAAGGAGGAGGGCCTTCTCAGCAGTAGCCCCGACCCTTTGGAACGAGCTCCCCGTGGAGATTCGTACCCTCTCCACCGTCCAAGCCTTCCGCATAGCCTTGAAGAACTGGCTCGCCCGTCAGGCCTGGGGATAGGATAGTTACCCCTCCCGAATGATGAATGTATGTTGCTTGCTATTTTATTACATGTTTCTGTCTTAATGTTTGTATTCCCCCTTCCCAGTTTTGTGTGAGCCGCCCTGAGTCCCCTCAGGGAAAAGGGCGGCCTACAAATACTAATAAAATTCTAAAAATTCTAAATTCTAAAAAATCCCATTGGGGGAAAAACCCACTTAGGGTTAGGGTTAGCTCCCCATTAATTCATAGAGCAAAATGGACATCACCAACAAATTTGGTGCGTGTCGGTATGCTTAGGAGGGTGCTTACTTTTCCTGCCTGCCTTATCCACGTTTCCTGGTAAAATACATGGAAAAATCCCACAGAAGGGAAAACCCACTTAGGGTTAGGGTTAGCTCCCCATGAACTCATAAAGCAAAATGGACATAGCCAACAAATTTGGCGCACGTCGGTATGTTTAGGAGGGGTCTGATTATTCCTCCCTGCCTTATCCACGTTTCCTGGTAAAATATATGGAAAAATCCCACAGAAGGTAAAACCCACTTAGGGTTAGGGTTAGCTCCCCATTAATTCATAGAGCAAAATGGACATCACCAACCAATTTGGAGCGTGTCGGTATGCTTAGGAGGGTGCTTACTTTTCCTGCCTGCTTTATCCTCGTTTCCTGGTAAAATACAAGGGAAATTCCCATTGGGGGAAAAACCCACTTAGGGTTAGGGTTCGCTCCCCCTGAACTTGTACAGCAAAATGGATATCGCCGACAAATTTGGCGCACGTTGGTATGTTTAGGAGGGGTCTGATTTTTCCTGCCTGCCTTATCCACGTTCCCTTGTAAAATACATGGAAAAATCCCACAAAAGGGAAAACCCACACAACAAAATAAACCTAATGCTGATTCCTGGTTGATTTTTTTTTCTTATTTCTGCAGGAATAAACAAGACTCTTGAAAGAGATTCTCTCTTCTTTCTTTTTACCTTGATTTATCTTTCCTCAGTCAATAAAAGATGAGGCTGTGTAAAAATGGTAAATCCCATTGGCTTCTTGTCTTAATCCAATACTTCTAAATCTAGTTTTAAACATTCAAAGTCCAAACTGCAAGTTTTCCCTCTCCAGTTGAAAGTGTGAGTAGGTGTGGAGAGATTTAAATGTCCAAATCCAGGTCTTGTCCTAATGAGAGTATGTATTTAGAAAGAAATGCTATCTAAGTGGCTGGGAGCCTACTTTACAGTAGCCTTAGATTTTCCTTCTAGTTCCCCAACATAAACCTTTGCCTATGAGGCAAAGAAAGAGATGGAGTATATGGACATTACTGTAGAAGCCTCAGTAATTTGTATTCCTGAACTCAGTATAAGGTCCTATTCAACCAGCAAAAGAATAATATCGGTCTATCCAACATGATACAAACAACATAAATTCCCCAAGCTATGATGACAGTGATTAGTTCCAGGGCTATCCTTGGAGTGAAAACTTGGTTTGTCAGAGCATCTCTGTAGTCTCTCCCCCCCCCCACACACACAAGTTAAGTAACTAGATCTAGTGGATAAAAGGAGGGAAGATAATGGCCATACTTTCCTGGATCTCATTTGAACAGGGTCACTTCCTTTCTTAAATGCTGTACTTGATTGTTCATGACATCCCTAGTTGCTGAGATACACGATACAATCTCTCAGGGAGCTGTGAGACTCATGCAGTTAGATATGGTAATGTGAACACTTCTCTTAAATGCTTTAGCAGAACAAGCCATTCTTGCTATTAGTTCAGCTAGGGATGAATGAATCTGTCAGATTCAATTTTTCTCAGATTCTTATTTTTATACTCTTACATTCAGTTTGCGCTGTTTCCAGGTCAGTCTGAGTTTCTCAAAAAGACCATTGAAAACCTGAACATGTTTTGTCCATATTTTTATTAATATCTGCATGGATATAGATACAGATTTGGCTAACATGTATTCATTTATGGTAGTTTTCCCCTTCCTTGGTGCGATTTGAATGTTATTTTCACAATATATCCATTTCTTTCTGCCTATCTTTTCTCACATTGCTTTTCTATATGCATTTTTAATGAGAACATTGCACTGAGGCTTAAAACTTGAAATGTTGTTGTTGCTGTTCATTTATTTAGTCACTTCCTACTCTTTGTAATGCAGACTTTGTAAAAGACACTGTGTGTGTGTTTCTGAGAAAGGCCTGACAATAACAGGACAATGAGGCCAGCAGGACTGAATCTGATCCAGAAGATGCCTCAGGATTAGATTTGATGCCCACTTCATCAGACAGGGTACCCTTATTTTTTAAATAAATTTCCTCACTCAGACATGACTAGTCATATGGGTGTCATAACTCAAGATCATTCTTGGGCAGGGACAAGCAATTGTGGTTATTATAGACACACAGATATATGACATGCTAATCAAACTACTTGCCCTTTTTCATATCCAAACATCAGCTATGTGGATAATTTACTGTAAAAATATTTGAGACTGTTAATTATGAAACTTATGAGGCTATTTGGAATACTGAATCTCAGTCATGACATTTTTATTTTTTGCCACAAATCATATTGAACATGATGACCTGCTCTTCTATGTTCTAAATCATTAACAACAGTACATCACACACCCTGACAAATGTAAATACATGTTAACAATTAGAATTCTTCAGTTATGACTTTCAACTGCTCATATTTCACTGGTTCCAGGGAAGTTGAGGGCATCAAAAATGCAGCAAACTCTAAAATTTGTATTTGTCTGAAATGGTACAGGGTCTCCTGCTTGAGCAGGCAGCTGGAGTAGAAGACCTCCAAAGTCTTTCCAACTCTGAATTCTATGTTCTATGCTCTATTAAAGCCTCTGTGATTTACCTACTATTGTGTTGTTTCATTCTAAAACTAATGATCATGACACAAGCTCTTCAAAAGTTTAGCAGCAAAACAAAGTTGTGAGAAGGAACACAAAATCACACAAAAAAAGATTTGTATTGTTTAAAGACTTCTATCTTTAGCAACAATGCCATTACAAAAATTGATGCTTAAAGTTTTTCTGACATAGACTAGATTTGATAGTCATATTTCTACTCTTGTTTCTATAATATCAGTACATATGATGAAAAAATCTAAATTAGCAGAGCTGATTCAAAAAGAACACCGAAGGAGTTGATGAATAGTTTAGTGCTAATGTTGGCCCAGGCAGTTTTGTGGGAGATCAATAAAGAAAAACAAATCTACAATAAGCTATCAATATTGCAATAACTGTATATGTATCTGTGACTAAGCCAAGCCTAGAAAATAGCGTAGAACTTAGTCACCATACTTTGCACTCCTCCAGAGTGCAACAGCTGGAGCTTATTAGCATAGTAGGAAGAACTGAATAAGGGCATATAACCTAGATGTTTGTGTGGGTAAGATTATCAGTCCTGCTGTCAAGCAAAACCAAGCATTTAATAGTGAGTGACATACCATGTGCACGAATCATACAAGTGGCAAGAAAATAGGGGCAGTCAGGCATAACACAAGTTTTGTAGACAGTAAACACAGGATCAATCAAAATGGACTCAAATGTCTATATACCAATGCACAGAGTATGAGGAATAAACAGGGTGAATTAGAAATTCATGTAAATGAGGGCAGATATGATATTGTTGCCATTACAGAAACTTGGTGGGATGAAACCCACAATTGGAACATACAGCTAGAAGGATTTAAATTGTTTAAAATAAACAGACCAAATAAAATAGAAGGTGGAGTTGCACTATATATAAGAAATAACAACATCTCTACAGAAATAGAGCACAATGATGAGAACTATCTTGAATGCATTTGGGTTAATATTAAAGGTTAATATTAAAGGGGGCGGGTGACATTGCCATAGTCCATATTACAGGCCACCCAACCAAGCAGAGGAAGTAGATGAACTTTTTGCTAGTCAGCTAACTAAGGTATGTAGGAAGCACACCACAATAGTAATGGGGGATTTTAACTATCCTGACATCAACTGGGAAACAAACTCTGCACCAAGTGGAGGACCCAACAAGTTCCTAAAAACCTGGAAGACAACTTTGTTTCCCAAAAGATAAAAAAGGGAACAAGGGGATCAGCTATATTGGACTTAATTCTCACTGAGAGGAAATGATAGAAGGTGTTGAAGCTACAGGAACCTTGGGGTCAAGCGATCATGCAATTCTGAAAATCAACAATATACAAACACAAGTAGTAGAACAAAGTCAAACTTGAGTATTGGACTTTAAGAGAGCTAATTTCAATAAACTTAGAGAGAGCTTGGGAAGGATTCCATGAATGAGGATCCTCAATGGGAAAACAATTCAAGAAGCTTGGGAAATTTTGAAAAACGAGATTATAAAAGCCCAGACTAACACAATACCAATGAAGAGGAAAAATAACAGCTCCCAAAAGAAACCAGCATGGCTGCATAAAGAACTCTCTGACAAATTGAAAGACAAAAATGATAAATATAAAAAGTGGAAAGAGGGGGATATAACTAAGGCAGAATATCAGCAGATAGCCTGAGCCTGCAAAGATGAAATGAGAGAAGCTAAGGCTCACAATGAATCCTCTTGGGTGAATTTAAGATAATTTATTTTGATCAAAAACTGTAAAACCACAGATGTCCTGGAAGAAGCTTTCCTATGGCAACAAATCTTCTCCTTACCAACAAATCAAGCACAAATCAGCTCAAAGCTTTTGGGGTTTCACTTGGATCCTGACCAGCAGGAAGAAGTGGTTGATGAAGGCTTACTATATATGTAATTTGTATCAAATATGTCATGATATATGATGCCAATATGTCAATTACGCCTTTGTGGTACTTTAATTTAACTTCCCTTGTCGGTTCTGGAGTCATGCCTGGGAATCCTAAGAACATTAGAAGTAATTTATTAGCAAACAACAATTACATCCCAATATGTATTTCCTGTAGTGACCAATCAAATGCAATGAAATGGAAAACTCCAAAGCCGGTAATGAGCAGAGATATAACTTGCACACATTATGGAGCATACATAACTGCCTGTACAGCGATGTTTTGTGACTCTTAAATAATTTTTCAGTATATTTTTAATTGTACATTTTATAGTGCATCTATATTTTTTGTGAAAGCCTCTCATCATTTATGGAATGAAAGACAGGAACCAGTAAAAGGATATGAGAGAGGGGGGAGGGAGTGGAGAGAGAGAGGAGGAGGAGGAGGGGAGGAAGGGATGGAGAGAGAGAGAGAAAATTCACCCAAGAGGATTTTTTTCAGGAAAGCTCAAATATAAGGGAAAAGGGCGGCATATAAATGCTCATTAAAATCTAAATCTAAATCTAAATAAGAATGAAGGCAATGGTTGACAATGAAATGGCTCTAAGGAACCTTGGCTATTGATGATGGATTGCTGGTTGGAGGACAAAATAACATGGATTATGACCCTAAAATAGATTGGGCAATGTTTATACCTTTGAAGGCTTGCTACTTCTACAAAGTAAAACTGGGTACCTTGAAGAAGAAGAAGAAGAAGAAGAAGAAGAAGAAGAAGAAGAAGAAGAAGAAGAAGAAGAAGAAGAAGAAGAGGAGGAGGAGGAGGAGGAGGAGGAGGAGGAGGAGGAGGAGGAGGAGGAGGAGGAAGAGGAAGAGGAAGAGGAAGAGGAAGAAGAGGAGGAGGAGGAGCAGCAGCAGCAGCAGCAGCAGCACAGAAACAAGGGGATCACCATGGCATAAAATCTGCCCAATGCACTCAAGACCCTGAAGGGGATGAAGAGGCAGAAAATGAAAAGTTTCACTAGCTGCCCCCAGAGGTGTCTACATGAACAACAAGGAAATCTTGAAAAAGTCATGAATATACATTCAAATTGTGAGAAGCCTCCCTCCTAGAGAATGAAATATTTTGGGGAATATTAAAAGAGGCAGAATATTATATTTCCCCAAAGAAAAAACATGTTTTTAAAGGCAGAAAGCAACCCCAGTCTTCCTGCCATAGGAAAATAGCTTCAAGCAGAAAAGCCTGGTCTTTTGGAATGGGGATTTTGTATCCATTTGGAAAGACTGGGCCAATCTATTCATAAACAAAATGCCTTCAGCCACAAGTTCCCACAGAAGGCTGGAGCTGATGGAATGTTAAAAAGCAAAAAAAAAAGACTCCCAAAATCTACATTCCCGCACCCAAATTCTGAGGACAGGACATGATCTTTAGGACATAATTGGATTTATCCACCATCATTAGAAAAGCAAAAGACACAAGGTTCACTACATTGTACAATCTGCTGGAACATCTCAATCACAGAACCCTCTAAAAATCCATCCACTCACCCAGCTAATTGTTCAGCCACCCCAGAAACATGCTGCTGTCTCTGAAGTTTCTGGAAAACCAAATATATAGACATCCTTCTTTCCATATGGCCTGTCTTCATTTTATTTCCAGTGTCTATCTCCGGGCTTGGAACTGGACCAGATTTTTCTTCCAACAAAATCCCTCAAAACCATAGGTCTGGAAACTTCCATGGCCAACCTATAGATGGTCTCTAGAATCTCAGGCAGGGAGATTGTTACACAGTAGGGAGGCTGGTACAGTAACAACAATCCCAGCTGCTCCTGCAAGCCTATCTTCAAAGACAGGGGTCTCACAATCAGCTAACTGTGGAGCAGCACCCCTGAAGGCCAACAGAGATTCCTAGTTGACAACTACTACCCAAATCCCCTGCCCTGGGGCCTTGGCTAATGAAATGCCCTAAACCTATTCAGACACATTTCAGATAGGGAGACTCCCTCTTTGGATCCTAGTCATCTCTTGGCAATACATGCCTGGTCAGTAATGAAGTTATGAATAAGAAGAGTTATATTATTAACTGACTTGGCATTAAACAACATCAGCTGAAAACCCGGCCCTGTGTTGGTCTGTTGAAGTTAAAGTCACATCCGAAGCTGCAAAAATGTATAGAGTTGTTTTAGGCGGTCTTGAGTACAGGGGGAAAATGTTCTTGCATTGCAGTTTAAATAGCTCAGTAGGAGGGAGTAATTAGTGAGGAAATGCATTGCATTTAGTTTGCTTGTTAGGTCAGGCTAAGAAATGAAACTGCTTATGCTTCCTATTTTTAATATGCTGCTTAATAAAAGGAGTTTAAAAATCCAAAAAGCATGCATTTGCACTGTGTCATAACATCAGTTCTTATGAACTCTGAAAATGCTGTGGTCACAGCATAACTGCAACATTTTTGTGAAGGTACTGTATTATGAGGCATCTATTATTATCATTATTATTATTATCATTATTATCATTATTATTATGTTAATCTTTGGTGAGATTCACAGCCTTTGGGGCTGGTTGGTAGCTCAACAGCTCGAATCCTAACCAAGGACCTAGGAACTATTAAGGTAAGGTTGAAGGATATAATCTGTTCCAAGTAGGGTGGTTTTTTGTAGAATCAGAATGTTCAAGTCTGATAAATTTAAAATTTCCAAATAGCGAGGTAGCCCTTTAGGTATTGCTCCAAGGGCTCCAATTACAATCGGGACAACACATGATTTCTTTTTCCACCATCGCCCAACTTCAATTTGCAAGTTCTGGTACTTTGTGATTATTATTATTGAATAAACATTAAAAACATTGGACATAGAGTGACCTTTCTGGCTTTGTCATTTCCATACATATTTTAACATAACAACAAATACACTTTCTACTTATTGTACATAGCTACATTAATCTTTTTAACACATCCCTTATCTTCCTTTATATATTTATCTATGTATTAACCAGTTCCAATTTTACAATCCTCAAAATGTTCTGTTCTGACTTCTTTTTCGTCATTTCCAACCATTGATACATTTTGTTGCAAATTTCATAATATTCTGTCTCGGCTCTATTTTTTATTTCTAGTGTCAGTCTGTCCATTTCTGCACAGATCAAAATTTTCTTTATTACCTCTTATTCGGTGGGGGCATCTTTGTTTTTCCAATTTTGTGCATATATCAATCTGGTTCCACCACAAAACCGCGGTAGACAAAAGCGCGCTCGACGAAAGCGCGTACTTGACGTCATCACAGCGCGACGAAAACATCGCGCTGTGATCGGTAAATGTAAAATTAAAGTGAAAACCTTACCCTAACCCCCCCAAACCTAACCCTAAACCTAACCCTAACCCTTAACCTAACCCTAAACCTAACCCTAAACCTAACCCTAAACATAACCCTTAACCTAACGCTAAACCTAACGCTAACCCTTAACCTAACGCTAAACGTACTTAACGTAACCCTAAACCTAACCCTAACCCTTAACCTAACCCTAACCCTAACCCTAAACCTAACCCTTACCTTTATGTGAATCGGCTTGCTTTAATTTTATTTTTATTTCAATTTTTAATTTTTTTCGTCGCGCTGTGATGACGTCATGACCACGCTTTCGCCGAGCGCGCTTTTGTCGACCGCGGTTTTGACGGGTCACGGACCAATCTTGCTGTGGTTATCACATCCAGCATTAAATATGTCACTCCTTTACTATATTTTTCTTTTATTGTTCCTAATAGGAATAGTTCTGGTTTTAAATCTATCTTTTCATCTAACATCTCTTTATCTGACACCAAAAATCCTTGGCTTTTGTACATAACCACCACATATGATAAAAAGATCCTAAAGCCAAGTTAGATTTCCAACAGTGTGGAGATTGATTCTTACTCTTTTTTGCTAACCTCATGGGAATCTTCCTCCCACTTATAAAACATTTTATATAAGTTTTCTTTAACACTTAAAACTTTAATGCATCTATTATCTTTTTGATATAATCTTAGGGTATTATCAATGCCAATGAGGTTTCTCATTAGCTTATTTAATTTTGTTGAGTGAGGTTTTTTTAGTGTCTACATTTCATTAATGCCTATTCAATTGTTATCAATTCATTGTATATGGTATATTTTTCCCTCACAAGCCCATCTGAGATTAGCAGACCATAATGGAAAGAGTGTAAACTGTTCTGAAGCCTAGCAGTCAGTAGTAAGTGCTCTATCTGCAGATTTGAGTACCACAAGCTTGTAAACTCTTGCACCAAGTTATATATGAAAACAAATCCATTTTATGTAGGAAGTTAAATCAGAGCACCACTCTGGTAATGAAAATATATACTTATTCAGTACTCATTCATGTTTAATGGGTTGATTATACACTTATTGATGACAATTGCACAAAATCAGATCTGCAGTAATATACTTAACATACAATATTACTTGGAGGTATGCTTCTGTTTATTTATCTTGGCAGACAGTAAAGAACTAGCATGAAAAAAACCTCATTTAATTGTCTTCCAGGAGTTTGTCTTAAAAATTCCAAGAATATAAGCTTTCTTTTTATGAATATTAATTTTGAAAACTTCAATGTATAAACAACTTTTATTATCAACTAGGACCAGTGAGAATTCCAACAATATCAAATATTGATACGATATAAGCATCAATAAGATAATATTGAAATGTTGATAAAATATATAACAGAGTCAGTTTGGTCTAGTGGTTAAGGCACCAATCTAGAAAGCAAGAATTGTGAGTTTTAATTCTGCCTTCAGCATGAAAAACGGTTGAGTGACCTTCGGCCCGTCACACTCGCTCAGCCCAATTCATCTCCCAGGGTTGTTGTGGGGAAAATAGGAGGAGGTATGTATTTAGTACATTGGGATAAGACATCTAAAAAATAATTTAAAAAATAACAGAAAATAGGACCAAATATAAGATTCAGATAGAGTGCAATGACGAAATGACAAAAAATAGTTTTGACTGGGAAAGCAATCCTGAAAACAGGGACTATAATTCTACACTTACATATTTGAAAGTAATACCTCCATAGTTTAGTGGGACTTACGTTTTACAGAACCATACACACCTACAAGGGGAAGTAGCACTATCCTTAGTTCTTCTTTTTTATGTTTTGTTTTATTTATATTACTCTCCAATTCCATCAAACAGTGTATGATCTGTATACAGTTATTTGAACAGTCATAATCCACATATCTATTGTTATATTCATCACAACAATATTAATAATATAACTATATAATACTATAATATCAATAATACATAACATCATCATCTTTAGATTATCTCCACATTAACATTTCCTCTTTTTATATTTCTTCCTTTCTAACTTCTGTTTCTATTGTCTAACCATTGATAAAATACATCCCATGTATTCAGTTTCTTCTTTATTCTTAACAGTAAGTGTCTGTCCATTTCTATGTATTCTAGTATTTTCTTAATTACATTCTCATCTGACGGAATCTCATCATTTTTCCATTGTTGTGCAAATACAATTCTGGCTGCAGTTAGTGTATGAAAAACCAGATATATAGCCTTTTTATCATTTTTTTTCCTGGTAGGATGCCCAACAAAAATGTTTCTGGTTTCAAGTCTATATGCTGCTTTATCATTTTTTTTAAGTACTGTATGTATTTAAGTCCAGTATTTTTTTTAGCTTTTGGACATGTCCACCACATATGGTGGTATGAACTAGATGATTAATTACATTTCCAGCATTTAGCAGATCTATCTTTATACATTTTTGCCAGACTATCCCTTGTTCTTCTGTTCTAGGACTGATCTTCCAGAAGTACTCCAAGCAAGCAATAAGTCCATTAACCTATTGTGTGAGCATCAAGAACTTAGATATGGACCCCAGAAATATAAAATTTTAAAAGCCAAGGATTTTTCAGTACACAGAGATGAGCAAGCCATATTTTTCCAATCCATGTCCATTTCCCAGATGTTATTTCATAAATATTTTTAATTCGTTTTCTGCTTTAATGTCAGCTTGTTTTCTAAAGACGTAGGGAAACTTATATTTAAATAAAGACCTTTTATGTGTACCATGCATTTACCTCAAAGTATGAATTTTTAGATGCATTACAAGCCAACATTGCTGGCACATAAAAAATATTAAATCCTAAAATACACATTTTAAAGTGAACTTTGAGAATATTTAGCTGAGGATTGCATTATGAAAATCAAAAGAAGTGCAAAATCTGAAGACAATTTTAGCCTAGGAGGAGTAAATCTGTTCAGCTTGCACTGCATCAGAAATTTTTTAAAAGGTTTTTTAATGCATCCGGATCTTTGCATTTCTACTTAGTAATGGAGCTTTTAAAGTAATCCACTTTAAATAATACTTCAGTGCATAGCAACTAAGTCTTTACAAAATCTTCATTTTGCAGGAGTGATATTATGCATTAGCACAAAGCAAAAAGACTGCATATGATCTCACAATGAGGTGAGAATAAAATATAGACACTCTTTTCTCAAGTTTTAAAAAAAGAAGCAACAGATTAGAAGAACAAAAAGCAGGAATATATCACATGCAAAAAGTGTAGACGATGCAAATTTTTCACAGACTCACGCTCTTCAAAATTTCACTTTTTTCCACCAACCGCTTAATACCTCCAAAATGAATGTGGCACCACTGAGAATTTTACGCGACACCATCAGGATGCTGGTGGTGGATACCGCTGCAAGCTGCATCATTTAACAGAACAGCAGGTATGCTTCTTCCTTTAAAAAAAAATGAAACAAGTATATCAGTATTTTTTTTCCTTTAAGTTAGCAACAGGTATTTGTTCTTATTTACAGATCAACTGAGAGAAGCCATCTCTTTATTCTCATCATTCATTGCATCTAGAGACAGGAATTGATTATAAAATATTCAAAAGATTAGGAAAAGTGCTAGCATTACAATATTTGAAAAGAACAGCTAAAAGCTACAGAAGGTAATGGAATAGAGAGATAAATGTGATTCTTATCTCAGTGGCTGTTTGCTGGGAAGAATAGACGGGAGGAGCACAATTCTAAACTTGCAAAGTAAAGGTATAAATACAGTTGACATTATGGAAAAATACATTCCTAAGGGATTAAAAATCATGTGAAGAACTGCAGCAATTTTATTTTTGTGTTCAAGTCAATTCCTCTCCATTCCATCTTCTTACAATAAAAAATTGTAAGAACAAATAAGCAACAACTATACATATATTACACCACTTGTGATCAGAATTTGAAAGGTTTTTTTTTACATTTAACAGGGCAAATTTCTGAAAAGTGGGAAGACTTTTTTATTTAAAAAATGTCCTGTGGGAAATAGTTTTTTTTAAAAAAATCTGTCACTTCTGTGTCTTCTTTTAAAGTCAATTATTTAATCATAACCGTTACACTTCCCTTGTGATGGTTCTCTATATGTAATTGAAAGAGGAATATGTTATTTTGTTGGTCTGAATAAAATCTAAATGCAGTAACTATCTGACTGCACAAATGTGGATAACCACTGGATGGCAGAAAAAAGATATAGATTTGTTTTTATGCTGCCCTAATCAGCCATGATAATGTTTTAATAAATCTTTGATTAAATAAGAGTACAAATTTGAGTATTTGAGTAATTTATTTATATGATCTTTTACAACAGAGAAATGTCCTCACAGAGTAACTTCTTGTCATTTATTTTCCTGGTATGTTTTTTTTTTGTAATAGATACTCCAACAATAGAAATCAATATTTAACCATATTCTAGAAAATGTTATATTGATTTTACTGCAGAGAATGATGGAGAAAAATTGTTCCATGCTCTGAATGATTATATACAGCAACCTTTCAGTGTGTAGTAGCTAAAATATAATCAAGGGTTTTGATACTCTGGAATGATGTAATTTATGGCAGTATGAGATTCTGCATGAGGTTTTCACCATTTTCAGTGGTGCTGCATTCAGGAAATGAGCTCAGGAAATAGGAGGGTTATATTTGTTGAGTATGCAGAAAAATAAAATAATAGAACTGATGAGGTGAGTACTAGGATATATTTGTTACTAATGCCAGAAATCACATCATTATTGTCCCTGATAGTTATCTAGTTTCTATTGCTTTCTAAAAGCTGAAGCTCATTTGCAGTCATGGATAATAAGTAGTATGTTGTCTATTGCAAGGAATGGATGTTTGTTGAAAGAAGCAAAAATGTCCATATGTCATATATATCTTATCTCCATTTTGTTATATGGAATTAGCCGGTGTTTGGGTAGGACAAAAGAAACAGAGAAGTAAGTTGAAGGCAATTGGACTGAGGTACTTAAGTATTTTGTGTGTAAAACATGAAGAAAAAGGATCAAGAATGAATAAGTGATAAATAAGTGTGGATTGGATTCAAAAATGAGCAACCTTTGTGAATGAAACATGTTGAGGCATTAGATCAATGAAGTTGAGACTGCAGAACAATTATCTGAGGCCAGAATGAAAAGTTCAAAATGAAGGTAATGTTCCATAAAGTTATGTTTGATGAAGTTGATGAGAACCTCAAAAGTACAAAGGTGACAAGTTTAAATAACAAACTGACAATGTATGAATTGAAGACAGTGGAAACAAGGACTGCTGGCAAGAATAAAAATGAATGCAGAAATGTAATGAATTTTGTTGGTCTAAATTATTTTTAATTTTGTTATTTTTTAATACTTTTAATTTATTTGGCTTGCTATTTCCCATTCATTTCCTGCATTGTGCCTAATTTTATTTGGCCTGATAGGAAATAGTATGACAGTCTTGTCTATATTAATATATTGCATACATGAATTTAAATATTGATCATTTATGAGAGTATGTGATAAGGAGGTATTTTACATAACACTTGTTTGTCCTACAGTAAGATTTCTTCTTTCCATCAGCATCTTTTTAGAAACTTCTAGTGGGTTGTTTCTAAAGCACTTTAAAAGGCATACTTTTAGAAATGCAAACGATTTGTTTTTCCTGACATTCAGTGTTGCAAAAATAGGTTCCTAACAACCATTTTCATTAGAATGGACTTTAAAAGAGAAAGCAAAGATACCAATGCTAATTTCATCCACTGCTCCGTGTTTACTGGTGACATGGAAAAATCAATGTATACAAATGTAGGAGCAAAAGGAGTATACAACTTAACAAAATAAGAGAGAATTGCAAAGATACAAACAACTAGACTTGGACACAAATGGCTTGTAAAAAGTAGATGTCCCTTTAAATAACAAATCAGTGTTCCGGGCCCAGAGGAAATCACCTGATCCCTGTAAACCAATAAGCGAAAAAAGGGTTTCCATGAGGTTTGCAGCTCTTTGATGTCGCTGGAACCTGGATCAAAGGTGCTATTGTCAAGGTTCCGACTGACAAACCCAACCAAGCAAGCATTGTTGAGATGATCCAATCTCTTAACACAAAACTTTATTGAGTACATCATTTCAGCAAAGAATGAAAACAAACTCAGTTCTGGGTAATTCCTGGGCAATTCAGTATAATTAAAGAATAGAATCCTCCCTGTTGTGGTGGGAAGATTTCCATGCTACTGGGGAAACATCCTGGGTTCCCATAAGACTGTTTCTTGTTATTGTCTGGAATACACATTCCAATATTTTCTTCCCGCTACCACCCCAACTTGTTGGCAAGCTGTGAAGCAGTAAAAGTGAAAGCAGCCTGAATACATCTCAAAGCTTGACAGCTACCTCAAGCAAGGCTGGAAAATAAGGAGTTGTTGTTGTTGTTGTTGTTGTTGTTGTTATTGTAGCTTAGAATTGGGGATTTTGTATTTTACTGTGAGTTGAGTCTGTGAAAACTTTATCTTCCTTTGTGACCTTTAGTACAGTGGTTTGATTTTGTTTTGTTTTAATTCTGTAGTTGACTAGTTGTCTTCTATCACACTCCTTAGTATCTCCTTGGCTGAGATACTGACTCCCAAAAGTTTTTGTACTTTCTTGTAGTTTAGCAAGTCTGAGGATGGAGTGAAGATTTCCCCTTCAATCTTCTCCTGGTTCCCTCAGAGATCTGGTGGGAAAGTGAGAAATTGATTTGCAACAACAGGGGGTTGGAAGTAAGGGGACCTGTTTTTCTGGTCATTGTTCATCCCCACATGCAGTTTACTTCAGAACCAGACTACTTTAAGAGGGGGTTTGTTTTGATCTTCACATACTTATTACAGTATGTATAGACAAACTGGGGATATGACTTCTCCACAGGAGGAGGAATTCTCTAGCAGTCTCAAATAGTAGTAGCAGTGATAGTAGCAGTGCTACTACTTTTAAAAAAAGGTTCGATAAGAGGATTTTTTTATTCTGTGATGTCTTTCCTAGGGATTTAATTGAAGCATGAAAAACCAGAATGGCTGCAGATCATTGGAGAGATTATTGCATTAGGAAAGAAAAAGGTTGACATATACTCCTTGGACCTCTAATTACTAAGACTGCTTCCCTACAGGTTCTCTTTGCAAGATCCAGAAAGCTACATATCTGCCCCCTTGTAGTCATTCTGTAAAGATTTTATCATCTCTCTCCTGGCTGTTAAAGGATTATTACTTGGAGGCAGTTGGGTTGCTGCTGATTGTTCCCTTTGGGAGTCCCCTTAAGATGGCCACTTGGATCAGCCAACTTGTTTGTCTTTAGGTATGACCACTGAGAGAAAGAGAGAGTGAGGGCTCTAATTGGGGTTGCTAGTTTTCATTAGCTGTAGCCTGGTGTCATGGGGTTTGTTACGGATATGGGACCGAGCAAAACATGATATGCTCTATAAATAAATATTGGTACAGTTACTGGGAGAGAAAAATACAGTATAATGGGAGATTAAAATTTAACCTTTCCAGGGAAAGAAGAGGATCCCTTTACATCTTCTTTTCCTGGGGTGGTCTAATAAAGGATGTAAAAGTGAGAACAAAGATGATTTCTCAGTGCGATGAATGGTCTTGCTTTTTTTTTTTTTTGCCTATATAGTTGCTGATAAAAACCTTATTATCCAAGTGCTGACATTTTATGTATTATGGAGACCTGGAATTAATTTCTTCCAGCTCTGTCTACATTAGGTTAAGGCTGGAGGGGATATGTGACCTGATGCTGACATGAAGAAATCAATGTATGCACATATAGAAATATAATTAGTACAGCCCTTAGTGAAATAAAAGCAAATTGCATCTGTCCCATCTATTAACCAGAAGCTTCATGCAATAGTCTGCCAATTTTGAGTGTCTGCTGTTGGGGCTGGGATGACACATTTGTGTATATGAACTGAATAATAGTGTAATATTATTAGTATTAGTTACTGTTCATAACCCTGCACAAGTGGTCTAGCCATCATGGTCTCTACTGTGGCAGTGGTCTGCTTTAGGCTTCTTATTTGGGGGGTGGAGGGGTGTCATAGTGAAGTTGTCATATGGATTTCATGTTCACTCATGGGAATCTTTGAAAGGTTTTAATGTATATGATGATGTCATCGTGCAACTATCATGCTCTTCATACTTATATCACACATTCTGGTAGTTCAAAATAGTATCATTTTTTGTGACATATTTTGCTACCACTGCAGCTTGTGACCCTGTGTTGCTGTGTCTACTGCAATGACCACAACCCTGTCGCAATTGGTATTTGACTTTGCATATACACGAAGGTACATGCTGTATTTGATATGTTGTTCAGGTGAAACCAGTATCTGACACTGGGATTTCTGACATGAAACTGTGAAATTAAAAAATGTTGTTACTGGTTTTCATTCTTTCATATTGGTTTTTTTAATTGTTTGTAAACTGTTCAGGGTCATTGAGAATGAGTTGGCTGCCATATTTAAACTAACTAACTAACTAACTAACTAACTAACTAACTAACTAATTAACTAACTAACTATGGTATCTCTTATAATTATGGTTACTAGAAATCTCTGCAGACATAGAGGCTCAGTCAAATAGGACAACATTCCAAATGTCTCAGAGAACTTCCCACCTCAATTTAGCAATATTATTTAAATCCTAGCTAATTTATGAAAAATTGAAATGGCACATCAGTTCACTTCTAGTATCTTACTCCTAAAAAAAGTAAATCAGCAACACTGTAATGGAAAACCCAGAAGAGAGACCATAATCACATTGTCTTGAAATATGATTTAAGTGTAACTTATTGTATATTCAGGAATTCTCTACAATAGCAGTCCTCAAGCTTGGTGGCTTGGTGGCCCGGTGGAGGGGAGAGGGGAACCAGACTGTGTGAGCAGCAGCCAGTATGCATGCATGTGTGTGCAGCTCAACTTGCACAAGCTGCAGGCTGGCATGCACGGACATGCATACATAGCTCAACTTGCACAAGTTGAACTGCACACACATCAGCCTGCCACTCGCATACATTGAGCTGTGTGCATGCATGCCAGCCCTCTGCTTCTGCAGCCCAGTTGCAAATAGGCCACGGCCCAAAAGTGGGCTGTGGCTTGGGAGGTTGGGGACCCCTGCTCTATAAAATAGGAAGTACTATATTTAAAATATTCTCTGAGCCATGCTTGACTCCCATGGATTTTATGATAACTATATGGAGATGTAATTATCTTGGCAGCATCATAGAAGTAGCTATGCTTTTTAGCCATTGCTTTTATTTGTGATAATTTTCAGTTTCTGAGTGTATTCTACTACACATTGGTTTTTATTATTTTCTCCTTGGATTGTACTCAATTTTGTTTATCAAAATCAGCCCCCAAAATAATTCCTTTTATAATCTATCTTCTGGCTTTCCCATAAACAAGGAAAACAAAGTTTTTAGAAGTAGACAGAGGTTGGAGTTTTGTCCCCATTTCTCTTCTATGTTTAGGGTTTTTGCATTCCAGAAGACTGTTGTATATGATGGTCTAAATGTTTTTTTCCAACTTTCTGAGTTTATGATTATTGGCTTTGATGGCCATTCCCTTTACAAAAATTAGGAGCAGCTTAGGCCAACATTTGCCTAGTAATGCCAGGTGAAATTTAGATGCAGCATTATGCAATCAGAAATAAAATAGTTGGTTTTGTGTTCTATATGATCTTGGCTTGCTTGCAAGATTCATAGATGTCATTTGCTACAGTCTCAGGATGGAAGGACCAAATGCAAAGTTCTGAGAATATGTCTAATCTAAAGCAGCATACAGTCCAAATGGCAAAGAGAAAATTGATTCTATGCACCATTAAAATATATGGAATGCCTTACTTTGGCAGTTGGAAAAATCTTAGTATTCCCACTTTAAATAATTATATATTAACATATCTCAGTTGTTTCTTTCTATTCACTTAATTGACCTGCCTTTCATCAAAACTAATGTTGATGCTTCTAAGTAATGCTATCCACAGATCCATATGCTGTCAGATTGTAAATATTTCACAGCTGAACTTTCTACTATATCAACTAACTAAGGCTTTGAATCCACCCTTTTTTGTTTTTTATTCTTCATTTTTGGCTCATTCTATGTTTCCTTGTGCATTAAAGTAAACCATTTCCTTACGCCTCCAGGCTTACAGTATATAACCTGAGTTGATTGAAAAATTCATTTACCATAGAACTATTTTTCCCCATTCACTCTTCATAATAATCTCCTTTCTTGCATGATTGCTTGATCATAGAGAACAGATGTGTCCTTGGAATCCTGAAAATTTGGACTGTATTTCATACAATTATTACCTCTATGAACAATAGATAACTGCTATTTATAGTAGACAAGTTGATTATCATTTAGACCCAGCCCTCAAATCCACTTAGCCACTGATTAAGTCATTCTAGCTTTTCTCTTTTCTAAATTTTCATATTATAATGGGAAATTTCTGGGAGGAGTAAAGATGTACTGTTATATGGGATTCATCTCTTTTCACAGGATAAAAGTAAAATATGTGAAATATCAGATTATTATTTTCTTTTCCCAAAACCAAGAAGAGAATACAGCTACTTACTGTCATAGTTTATGCAACATACATAACCGGGTTACTAAATCCTCAAATTGTTATTGGTTTCCATATATCACTGACCCAAACATCAATACAAAAATCAAAATTCATAGTATAATTCAACAAAATAGGAGTTACTGTTTCAGGGATCTAGTTTGATCTAGTGGTTAAGGCACCAGAAACCAAGAGACTATGAGTTCTAATGTAGCTTAGACATGAAAGTTACCATGATGACTTTGGGCCAATCATTCTCATCCCACAGTATTGGTCTTGGGCAACAAGCCATAAATTCCTTTTACAACCAATAGTTCAACACTTGGTTGATTAAAAAAAAAGAACTTTGCACTTGTGGGGAAAAAACTAGGAAGAAAAAAATAATCATAGATCCAGTAGTGAAAGGTTGCCAAGAGAAAGGTCAAGTGAATGTTGACTTGGAAAAGCAGGATTAAAAAAAGCCTGGAATTTAAACATACTATAACATACCTTCATTTCTATGTTTTGCAGTATGTAAATTTTTGTGAATAAGACTTCATTCTTGCTTTCAACCAAGTTACAAGTCTTGCAGAACTGGGCTAAGAGTTTTCTGCAATAAGCCAATCCAGAATAAGAGGGTAAGTGTCCTGAAATCTGAGATGCCTGTTGAGAAGTTCATCCACCTGTAAGCCAAGGAGGTGAAACAAAACACTCTTGTTTGGGAGAAGGTTGTGGCAAAATGGGTTATATTGAGCCTATCACAACTCAGGTTTCCCAAGCTTTTAAACCTGTGCAACTTCCAGAATTCTATAGTTGGCTTTGCTTTGCCATCTGGGGAATTGTTGTCTGAAGCCTTGCAGCATTATGGGTTTCATCTTCTCTTTCTAAGCATTGGGTTCTTGACCCTGTCCATTTTTGTTGCTGCCCTCAATCTGATGAAAATTGTCCTCCATGGTTATAGCATCCATGCAAAGCATAGAGTTATTCTGAAAGTGAGATGAGTGGTACCTATATAAATAAACCTGCTTTAATGGCTTCCACTCATCCAGCTTATTATATCTGCCTTGACAATAAGAACTTATCAGAGGATGTCCAGGTCCAGTTAAATTGCATTGAGTCTTCTGGAACAATGTTTTTTCTTCTAATATAGAATATAATTTAAATATAATTCAACACAGACTTTTAGTTGGTTATCAGTACTGATTTAGTCTGTCATTCTAATTTACTCTTTATGGATGTACTGCAAGATTGAGGGTTAGTAACTTTATTTTGGTGTCATGATCCCAGGAACTATAATTGGTTGTTTAAAAGTGAGGTAGAACACTGTTTATAATAATATGCTGTGCTCAACAGAAATTTTACTTGGATATGTGAAAGTATTTTCTCTTTACGCATGATTGATGCCTTCCCACACTTTCTTTTTAAGACCAGAGTAGAAGTAAAGTATCTTTTCACATATGTATTTTACTGGAAATTTGGAGAAAATCTGAGAAAATATAAGGATGTTCTAGACAGAAACAGATAATCCAAATGTGTATGTAGTAAATTCATTAATTTGTAGTGTACAACTAGATTTAATTTTCATATGTAATAATCTACTGAAGAAAAATTGGAAGTTGGCCACTAATAATTACGTTATCTGACACTTTCTTATTTCCTTGCGGAAACATTGACCGGGTATTGTTTATTTTTTTAAAAAAATAATGCAAATGCGGAAGGTCTACCAGCAATATGCATTGTAATGATTTGACTTTGTTTCTTTGCAACACCAGTTAATTTCTGTTATTCTTACTGTAGGTGTTATAATTTTATATTGATTTCAAAGCTACATAAATCCAAACCTTCTTTTCTGATATTGTTAACTTTGGAGTTGCTGTTTGAGTAATCTTCCTAATTTTAGACAGAAATGCTTCAGATCAGATAATCACGGCATCCTATTAAGGCTACTGCAAGGTTTTCTTTTTCCAGGAAACTTTATCTACATAAAATTATGGGTATTAAGTTGTTAAACAATGCAGTACAATTTATTTTTATCACTTTCATTTCAGGAAACAACTTTATTTTTCATTTCTTTTTCTAATACATTCCTATACTTTTATTTTTCATAGAGATGAATTGGAAACAAATGCTACATTTGTTTTTGGAAATCAATGCACACAATTTACTTTCACAGAATTGTTATAAATCTACAGCATGTAACCCACAATTACCAAATTGCAACCAGGCTTATGAAACTTTCATAAAATGAAAAGATTTCTTCAATCATCAGAAATGTTCCGGCATAGAACTGGCAAAGCAACATGCTTTGTATTGTTCTACTCCATAAAGCAATTAGCAAACTGAGTGGAAAAAATGCTGCCTGGCTATAGATTGTGTTCTGTCATTACTGGAAAGCAATAGCATTGCCTTTTCTCTGGTTCATGCAGCTCACTTTCCCAAAAGACATACTTGTTTTGTCAACTCCTGCTGTGACCCCTTGGGCATCTTCATAATGCCAACTAACTGCCAGCGAAGTAAATCCCAATGATCTTCCCACTTTCCATCATTTGTGAGCTGCTCTGCTGTGTGATCTGCATAAGTGACCTTCAGCTTTGTAAGGCTGTCAACATCAAGGGGTGACGTTTGGTATAAATTAATCCCTTGCTGCAAGCTCCTTGAAACTGCCTTTTCCTGGGTTTGAAGTCTATTCTGTGTTAGCCATTCCTTAGTAGTACATTTGTGGATATCATTCCCAGTATAAGAAACAAATTTATCCTCTCTGGCTTCTTATAAGATCCTCTTCAATACAGCTGAAGCAGGATACAGAATATTATTTGCTTATTTGCCTTTCCTTCCATCACATGACAAAATCTTTATAGTGTTTTAGAATATAAAAATGCCTAGCATAACAATGCATTGTTTCAAATGCATCAACCAAGAAAAGCAAAGATTATATCTCCCTAAGCCAGAAGACACACAAATATTTTATCTGAAAAACAGTATATGCATTGTTGTTTTGGGGTAATGTGCATTTTTCTAACCCGTTCAAGCTATTTTTTTTTAAAGTCTAGTAATCTTAGACCCTGAAGTTTTTTTCTTAATGATATAAAAGATTTTGTGTAGCAACATACCAGTTTTCTTCCCTCCTTTCCCTCCCCTGATAGTTTGGAAATAAGATTATAAAAGTTTCATACATTTGATGGTCTCTTGCATAGCTGTAGCTAGAAATAAACATTCCACACCTGCTGCCCAAAACAAAGCCCCATGCTGAGTTTATCTTCTTTCCCTTTATAATGAGCAATAATACCCATCCATGTCTTGATGCTACATCACAAATTGCCAATAATACAAAGCATGTTTATGTTAAGAAAAAGAAGAGAGAGAGAGAGAGAGAGAGAGAGAGAGAGAGAGAGAGAGAGAGAGAGAGAGAGAGAGAGAGAGAGAGAGAGAGAGAGAGAGAGAGAGAGAGAGAGAGAGAGAGAGAATCAAAACTTGTGGACTAGCCTAGTTCTCTCATTATGGTAATACAAACACAAACACAAAAACACACACAGACAAACATATCTATCATCTATCTATCTATCTATCTATCTATCTATCTATCTATCTATCTATCTATCTATCTATCTATCTATCTATCGTTGTATTTGTGCTGATAAATAAATAAAGGGAGACACAGCACAAATACAACAAATGTAACAAAGGCAACAGTAAAAATATTGGGTTTCTGTTGTGATGGACTCTTGTGACGAGCCGATGGACAGAGAATGGAAGCAGTTAGATTCCTCCCATAATTGGGGCATACCAGGGGTTGTGACACTATATATATAGCACAAATAAAAAAAACACAAATATAACAAAGGCAACAGTAAAAATATTGGGTTTCTGTCATGATGGACTCTTGTGACGAGCCGATTGACAGATGTTGGAAGCAGTTAGCTTCCTCCCATAATTGGGGCTTACCAGGGGTTGTAAAAATCTAATATATATATATATATATATATATATATATATATATATATATATATATATATATATATATATATATATGTTTTTATTTGTGCTGATAAATAAATAAAGGAAGACTAGTATAGATCTATTTCAAGCTATTTAGCTCTCATCAGCTAGCCATATCCTTACTGGGAATCGAACCTGTGCTCTATTGCCTTCCCAGGCAGGGAGTTAACCATTTGAGCTACAGAGAACGACTCCTTTTATCAGCCAGCCAGGGTGGGAGGTATATACTTAAAGTCACAACCCCTGGTATGCCCAAGTGTGGGAGGAAGGTCACACTTCCACTCTCTGTCATTAGGCTCGTCACAAGAGTCCATCCAGACAGAAACCCAATATTTTTACTGTTGCCTTTGTTATATTTGTGTTTTTATTTGTGCTGATAAATAAATAAAGGAAGACTAGTATAGATCTATTTCAAGCTATTTAGCTCTCATCAGCTAGCCATATCCTTACTGGGAATCGAACCTGTGCTCTATTGCCTTCCCAGGCAGGGAGTTAACCATTTGAGCTACAGAGAACGACTCCTTTTATCAGCCAGCCAGGGTGGGAGGTATATACTTAAAGTCACAACCCCTGGTATGCCCAAGTGTGGGAGGAAGGTCACACTTCCACTCTCTGTCATTAGGCTCGTCACAAGAGTCCATCCAGACAGAAACCCAATATTTTTACTGTTGCCTTTGTTATATTTGTGTTTTTATTTGTGCTGATAAATAAATAAAGGAAGACTAGTATAGATCTATTTCAAGCTATTT